>NC_056725.1:586176749-586436437 GCF_019279795.1 Protopterus annectens
CATTGAACGAAGGAGGTGTATCTGAAATCCAATTTCTAGTTATTATTTTCCTAGCCACTGCTAGAATAGACCATAACAAGGGAAGCTTAACCTTTTAACACTTTGAGGTACAGGTGTGTTGAATAATATAAGAGATTTAGAAATAATGAAATTATCTGTAAAAGAGCCTGCAAAATTCATTAATTGACTTCCAGTATTCTTTCAATTTTATACAGTCATAAAACATATGAGCCCAGTCAGCATTAATTTCTACATTACATCTCTTACATAGATTATCTTTATTATTTATTTTATTCATCATCAAAGGTGTATAAAAGATCTATGTAAAATTTCCATGTATAAAGTCTCCAGACAATGGAAGACGTAGTTCTATAAGCAGATTCCAATATATATTGTTTATCTTGTTGATTTGGTGGGTCCCCATTAATAGAAGTGACATAATTCCAGTATGAATCTACACTGTAAAAAGTTTCTTGTCTGATAACTTTATGTATGTATGAAAGTTTAACTTTATCAGAAACTTTATGTTGTAAATTTAATATCAAGTAATCAATCAGTGTTGGAATAGATTCTTTAACGGTTATAGACATTAAATCTATTTTATTAATGAGATGTTGTCTAAAGGTCTGAACCTCTAACCAGCAAGTTTCTCTTAGATCAAATTCTTGTTTTAAGAAATCTATATTTTTAACTTTATTATCAGATATCAGCTGATACCAGTACTTTAGATCATTATCTATAGCTAAATGAGTTCCTTCAGAAGTAGATGACAAAAGCATACCCTGAGTATACATTATAGGAAATACAATAAAATTCCATTCCCTATACTTAGGGTGCATGAATATAAAGTTATGATAACTAATAATAATATTTAATGGGTAACAAACCATATGTTTAGGTGTAATAGGTGAAGTACAAAATTCCTTTAGTAACCATAACATGGAGTTATTTACAATCATATTTTTATGTGTTAAGGAGATTTTCATGAAGTGTATACTAATTAGCTCCCAATAATCTTTCCATTTTGTGACATATGACTGATCTATTAATAAAGTAATAACTTTTACAATAGAAGAGATAGTATATAAATTAAAGTCTGGAAAAGAAATACCCCTTGAGACCAGCTATTAGTATGTTTCTTTAATGCAATCCTAGGTCTATTAGGTGCCCATAAGAAATTTAACATTAGTGTGTTCAGTTTCTTGATAGTTATTTTTGTAGGTGGAAGTATTATTGATTGTATTAAGTATAAAATCTTGGGGAATATTATCATTTTAATAATTGTAAGTCTCTCCTCCATAGTAAAAACATATTATTCCAGGTATTAAAAAGATTTTGTATATTAAGAAAACAGGTATTATAATTATTATATATAATAGATTTAATATCTTTAGATAGTATTATACCTAAATAAGTTATCTGACCTGAATTGGGTACATATTTAGTAAAATCACTAATGAGAATATTTTTTCGTGTATATATAGGTAGTATTTTAGTTTTTCTTCATTGAATATTAAACCAGAAATACTTTTAAAATTCATCATGTTATCAAATAGAGACTGTATAGAAGAATTAGATCCTGCTGATGTAATTAGAACATCATCTGCAAAAGTTGAATTTTGGATGTTGTATTTTCATCTATTTCAAAACCCTCTATGTCAGTACTGTTTCTGATCAAATTAGCCCAAGGCTCCATTACTAAAGTGAATAATAGTGGAGAAAGTGGACATCCTTGTTTTGTACCTTTAAGAATGGGTATTTTTGTGAAACATATGTTCCTACCTTAATATAAGCCAACGTTCCTTTGTATAAATGTTCAATTAGATTTACAAATGCATCCGAGAAGTTTGTGCACTTCATTAAGGTAAACAGATAGTCCCAACTTACTGAATCAAATGCTGAACTTATATCAAGACTAATAAGTGTTAAATCTTTCTTTTCCTATTTGCAAAATCTATTAATGTTAAAGTTCTTCTTATATTATCAAAAGTATTTCTATTTACAATGAAGCCTGTCTGATCTATATCTATAATGCCCGGAATGATTGTCTTCAATCTATCAGCAAAGATATTCATAAACATTTTATAATCAACATTAAGTAATGAGATGGGCCGATATGAAGAACATCTAGTTGGATCTTTATTAGGTTTTAAAATTGGCGAAATAAATGTATATTGCCAAGATGGAGTTTATTAACTCAGTTTGGGCCAAAATAAAAACCTTATGTATTAATGAATATGTATTTTTAGAAAGGATTTTATATATCTCTGGTATAATACCATCATTACCCTGTGCTTTGTTTGATTTAAGCTTATTTATTTGTGTAATAACTTCTGTATATGAAATACTCTTGTCCAATAGTTTAATCTGTTGTTTATTAAGCTTTTATTCATATTTGTGGTTATAAACTCCTTTATTTTATCTTTAGGTTCCATGTTAATATTATTATGGTTAATTTTGTGAAAGTGATTTCTAAATTCATCTAGTATTTCTGGTATACTAGAAACATTCTTCGTTTTCCTTAGAGAAAAGATTTCTTTGATATGGTTTTGTTTATTCAACCTTTTTGTTTTATTTTTAAGTCTATGTAAGTATTTGGGGCTTATTGAATAAGACAAAAACTTGTATTTCTCTAAAGTTATTTTAACTTTATGAGTTAAAATTTCTTTGTATTTCTCATTTAGTTTGTTTATTTCTTCAATAACTTTCTTGTCCATAATATTTTCTTTATTATTATGTTTATAAGAGTCTAATTTACTTTGAATATCTAACAATTCCTTATCCCAAGATTTCCTTTTATTATTATACCATCTGATACTTTGTCCATATAGATATGATTTTAAGGCATCCCAAACATAAACAATGGAGACTTCAGGAGTGTTATTTATGTCTAAAAATGTTTTACTTCTGAAAGTATATATTCTTTATAGTCTTTTAGTTGAGTTAAGTATGCTGGTATCCTTTTGATCTGAACATTATGAGTATTTTTATCATGAATTCAAAAACAATTGAATTATGATCAGATATAGGACATGAAATGATTTTGGAATTAATTAAATCTGTTACCATCTGGTTAGAAATAAAGACCCTATCTATTTTTGAATAAGTTTTGTATCTGTTAGAAAAAAGGTGTATGGTAATGATTTTGAATCTATCTGATTATTAATATCATTCAAATGATAAGAATTAGCAAAATCCTTTAAATGTTTTGCATTAGATGTAATTCTTCTCTTTCCTATAGTGGTAGTATCACTTTCATGTAGTATACAATTAAAGTCACCAGCTAAAATAATATCTCCTATAGAGAATGATATGATCTTATCAAGATGATGTTTCACTGTATTAATACCAATTCCAGGTATCCAATATACATTAATTAAAGTGTAAGTCTTCCCATTAATTTGTATTGTAACCATACAAAACATTCCTTTGTCATCCTGATAAGACTTAATGGTTTTAGGAATGGGCATACTTTTATTCCATAAAATAGCCACTCCTCTTTTTTCTGACTGTGCTCTGAACTAACCAATACTCTATATTTGTTTGTGGCTAGTTTATCAATATCTTTTTTCAAGAGATGGGTTTCTTGTAGGAAGACTAAGTTGGCCTTATGTAAATTAATGTATCTTATTAGGCTTGCCCTTTTACATGGATTATTCAATCCATTAATGTTTAAAGAAATTCCTTTTAAAGATGTCATTTGGCATTTTTAAAACTTAAGAATCTTATGATCAAAATAACAAATAACAAGATAAGTAATGTTACATCTCCTCCTTTAGGTGTACCTTTAAATATAGCTGTATTTATTGAATCTCTTATGGGATTTCATATAGGATAGGTGCTCAGCATTTTGAGTGCAGATATTTCAGTAGGGATCCCAAACACACACACACACACACACACACACACACACACACACACACAAATCCACACATGCGCGCACACACGCATATATGCTTACATGAGTTAGGTGACATCACAGTTACTGGAACTTTTTTTTGTCTTTTTTATGTGCCTCTTTTAGGGTAAAGAATAGTTCTGATTGGTAATTGTTATATTTCACATTTTAGATGTATTAAGCCATTTTTTCCCCTGTGGAAATAAGGTCTGTCAAAGTGGTTGTGGCTGTAGACATACAATAGCACCAAGTCAGTATTTGCTAATATTGAGAGTTTACCTACTTTAGAAGTGGTTAAAATTCATCTAGGTGAAGATGACATTACTATTTGTGCACTGTGGGGATATAAAACTGAAATTTTTAGTATTTTAGAATGGGTTAGATCACAATGACCAGAAGTAATTTTGGGATGTTTGATGCAGTTCAGGGAATGCACTGGTGGCGTGCTAAGAGTATTATAGCAGTAACTGAATGAAGAAATTGCTAATTGGTTTCAAGAGGAAGCTAAAACAGGGACAGTGAGGTCTGGTTACTTGAGATACCAGTGTTAATATTAGAAGAACAGGGCTTTATGTTGATAATGGTGCTCATCTTAATTAGGAGACTTGGAGATAGCTTTAAGGATTTTTGAGTATGGCTGTAAGATTTGCTTTTGAGATGTTCTTGAAGGGAAGGTTGAAGCTTCAGGCTTTATTGCTAATTATACCATGACCCCCCCAAAACGTGCACGCTGATTGGCCAGCGTGCACATTGTAAATCGAGTTATACTAATGGAAAAAGGTCTGGTCGCCCGGACTTTTTTCCATTAGTATAACTCTACTTTTAAAACACTGTCTCGCTATGTTAAATGGGTTTAACATAGCGAGACAGCTTTAAAATAAGCAACGGAGATCTCCGTTGCTTATTTTAAACTGTCTCATATGCTAAACCCATTTAACATAGCTGAACAGTAAAAACAACGGAGAAAGCAAGATCTCCATTGCTTTTTACTGTTCGCTATGTTAAATGGGTTTAACATGGCGAGACAGTTAAAATAACAACGGACATCTCCGTTGCTTATTTTAAACTGTCTCGCTATGTTAAACCCATTTAACATAGCGAAAAAAAAAAAAAGCAACAGAGATCTTGCTTTCTCCGTTGTTTTACAACTCTGATGTACTGCGCGGTAGCGCAGTACATCAGAACTGCTGCGGATGCCAGACATCTGCGGAAGGGCAGTAAACAGGCATTATACTATGCCATTATTTAAGAAAAGTAATAGTTTCTTTTCTTAAATAATGTCGTATATAATAGCAATAACCACTTCTGGGTGTGGGTAATGCTGTATTTACGGTTGGCTTTGTTTGGTCCTCGGGCCTCGGGACCAAACCACGCCAACCGTGGGTAAATCCTGCATTATCCACACCCAGGCGTGGGTTATTGCTATAGTAACTTCCAGCTGCTGCCAGCCAACACAGGTAGTGAGAGGACTGAGCCTCTGATTATAAATTATATACAACAGGGGAGGTTCATGTTAATGATAATTAGTATGTGAAATAAAATAACATGATTGCGAATTAGCCATAGATTGACATATCATCCCGCATCCTGATCTTTTTCACCAATCAGATATTCCTAGAGGCATGCAGCTGCTTTTTCAGTTAGTTGACTTTTGAATAATAAATAAAGACGGCAGCTAGAAGTCAGGATAGTGGCAAATAAATTGTATAAATCATAAACTATACACTGGCTACCAAAGTTAAAATTAGGTTTTAAAACTTATAAAAGATAAGCGTTTTCAGGAAAACCCTTCACCAGATCTACCAAATCATTGTGTCTTTCGGCTTTTCCTGGTTAGGGGTGGCAACAGCGGAACTCCGGTCCGTTAATAATTGGTAGTAGATTTTTTACGTACCGGGTTTTACCAGCCCTGACGCACAACCTTTCAACGAAGGCACGCCCATTCACGTATGCCTCTAAACAGAAGACGCTCTAGCTGAGAATCAAATGGGACAACGTCTTGCTATGAGCCGACAACGCTACCGCAGCACCACCACCACAGTCCGATCTACCAAATCATGAAAAAGTCAAAATATCTTGTAACCAGTCACAATAACCAGCATCATCTACATTTACAAAGTTTCCTTTTCTTCAATGCCGGCTTTAAAGGCACCACTGCATTTAAATCAGACAATCTATGTGCTTGTAATTTAACAATCCATTTTGTTTCATTTATTTCAATCTCATTTATAAGTTCTCCTCCTCTTTGACTTATAAGCACTAACTGCAGTACCATAAAGTTAAAATATATGTCCAGGATGTTTGACTATAAGTTTCACCAAGGCATTTAGTTGTTTCTTCTTCTTAATATCATATATGTGTTGAAGTATACGTTTTTTTTTTTAAAATATTGGTTTTCCCAACATAGAAATGTAGGCAGTACAGACAGCATGCCAGATACACACTATGTCTTTAGAACGGCAGTCTGCATGCAAGTTAGGATGAATTTTCTGTTTGGTTACTGGATGAATAAAATATTTTTTATTATTTATATATTGGCATGCTGTACACGTTCTACATGCATGCATGCCTATTCTCTGTGAATCTGTAAGCATTTTATTGTACAGACCATAACATAGTTGTGTCTTTAAATTCAAACTATTTTTAAAACAGAAATATGGTATTTCACCTACTACTTCTCTTATTTTGGCATCACATGTTAATATCCTCCAATTCTTCTTAATTATATCGCATATTTCATTTATGTTGCTAGAGTAGGTGGGGGCCATCCTGTTTAATTGTCTATTTTGAGTTTTTATTGCATTCATTGTTCTTCTGTTATTTTCATGTGAATAAAAAGGTGTTGCTCATGTATGCCTTTGAGAAGCCACTTCTTTTATACTTTTATTTATTTCCATACAGGAATACCCTCTATTAATGAAGTCTCGCTGAATATCTTGGACACCTCTTTCAAAATCATAATTTCTTGTATATAATCTTGATGTTCTTAATAGTTGTCCCTTAAGGATGTTGTTATACATGTAATTAGGATGCATACTTTTTCTATGAAATAGCATATTTTTATAACACTCTTTTCTATACATTTGTGTAAATATTTGTCCATTAGCATCTATACCAACATTTACATCTAGAAAACGTATTGCATCCATAGAATATTCAGATGTAAATTTTAGGTAGGAAGTAGTTGTATTCAAATAAGTAATACGTTTTAAAAATGTGCCATTAATAATTCATATAACACAATTCTTATTTTATTTTGAATTACATTTTTTCTTTTAGTTATTATTTTGTACATTGATGTATCAATAAATAGCTCTTCCATATTATTTATATTTGAATCAGTCTCTAGAATCACTATGATACCTCCCATATCAGCAGACCTAATAGTGATTTGTGTATTCTCTCATAGTTCTTTTAAAGCCATATGCTCCATTTTAGTCAGGTTATAAAACTTACTACAGGATTTCTGATTTAGGCTTTCATAAATATCAACTTCACAAACTGTTATAAATGTTTCAAGTGTCAGACTTGGATGTGGAACAAAAGTACTTTGCTTTTTAAGCTGATTATAGTTAATTTTACCTGGAAACATAGTTTTAATCATTGTATTACAAGCAAACAACTTAAGGTCTAATATTACATATGTAAGATTAGATGTTTTTGCTGGTATGAAACTCAGACCTTTCTTTAACAAAGACAATTGATGTTCATTTAATTGATATTGAGAAAGATTCACTATAATTTCATTCCGTACGTCATCCGTTGGAATAGTAGTTTTAAATTCATTGTATTATTCAATAACCATGGATGTGTTAAGTACAATCTATAGAGATTTTCCTTCTCTTCCGACCCCTGCTTAAATATCTCACTCCTCTCTGTGTCCAGGCATTCTGTTTGACTGGTGCTTGAAGTTTTGGAAAGACCTGTGTAGATCTGTAAATATGTAAATGAGATGTTCTTGTTCTATATTTTTTTACCGAGTTCACAATTGCCTTTCTTGCAATTTCATTTCATGTCACCCTTTTTCATTCTAAAATGGGGTTACCAAATCTTTTTCAGCATCTGGATTACATTCTTTCTCACTGGCTTGTACATCTCTTTTATGCTATATTTCTGATGCCATTTGACTTGCTAAGGTGCAAGAAATCCATCAGTGTTGCTTCAGAGGATGTCTTGTATGCCAGACACAGATCACCTCTTAGCAGTCTGTAGGAAACATTGTATAGTGATAAGGCTTTGGGTCAGTGTATGTAACACATATTGTTTAGGCCTTGTATCCTATTAGTAAGGTATTTCAGTGAGCATTCAGTTGTTTCATGTTTCCAGACAGATACAGACCAAAAGATGCATTATACTCAGAGACTGACCAAATAAGGGCCGAGTAAAGGTGAATAATGACATGCTTAGATCTGGACACAATCCTTTTTTTATAAGCTGTACAGTATACAAGAACTTTCTTATGGCAACGGACACATGTTGGTCGAAGTTTAATTTGCTGTCCACCAAAGTTCCCAAATTCCAAACTGCTGGATCAATTTTTAGGGTCATATTGTCATTGTGGTAGTTTCTCAGGGAAGATGACTTCCCAAAGGATATGATAATGCATTTTTTGGCATTTAGTTTCAGTACATGATTTTGGCATAAATTTTTTTTATATGGGACAAACCTTTCTGTAGGATGGCTAAGTCATTTGGGGATTCAATGACTTCTAGCTTGCAGTCATCTGCAAACATTTTCAGTCACAGCCCTTTAGTATTGGCTTTTATTTCAGAAAAGTAGATGCCAAACTGGAGAAGTCCCATCAAAGAACCCTGGGGGAGTCCACTAGTGATTGGTCTTTTGTGGAGGTAACTCCCCCTGTTTTGATTTCCTGAGTCCTATCTGGGAGACAGTTGGCAATCCATTGGGTGGAGTAGCAGTTTATTCTCAGTTTATTTAGCATTTCTACTAGCCTGAATGTGAGGATTGTGTCAAAATCTTTGGCCAGGTCAAGATTTGTGGTGTGTACCATTTCATCCATTGCTTTGGTGACCTTTTCAAAAAGCCCACTAGGATGAGTGCCAGACTAGAGTCAAGATCAACAGGGACTTTTCTCCCCACTGATTCTGCCAAGCCCATTCCCTTGGCTTTGGTTTTGCTAGATATTAGGTAGGGACAGTGGGAATCTCGTTCATCCATTCATGCTCATCACTACTTAGATGAAGAGGCATTTGGCTACCTTAAGAGAGTAATATTACTCCCCCCCCATTTACCCGCGCTTCATTGAATTTCTTCACTTTGACATTGAGAGCACTGGGCATAAATCACATTGTGTCAACACCCATCTCAGATCTTTGTGATGCTTTGTTTTAATTAAATAGTCTGATTCTCCCAGTCCACACCACTTCTAAGTCAGCTGCTAGCTGCCGGATGATGCAGGATGCCGGTCAGAACAGCACCCGTCACAGCCGGGGCGAACCACAGGAAGGGCCCGATGCATGTCCACAGTTGCCATCTCACTGGCCCCCCCGGAAGGAGGAGCACTGTGTGAGGCCACTTCACACCTGAGCCTGACCGACCCAGCACTTAAAGCCAATCCTTATCCCAAAGTTATGGATCTGGCTTGCCGACTTCCCTTACCTACATTGATCTAGCATGCCAGAGGCTGTTCACCTTGGGGACCTGCTGCAGATATGAGTATGACCCGGTGTGAGACTTGCACCCTCTCTCCTGGATTTTCAAGGGCCAGCAAGAGCTCACCTGATGCCACCAGGACAGTGACACTTTCCAGGGAAAGAAGAGAGGACTCTCCCGGGGGCCCCTGCCAGCTTCTCCGGGATAGTTTTTGTCACCACACTGAACGCCTCAAGGTGCCCATCTCCACCTCTCTGGATTCAGGGATCTGAACCCGACTCCCTTTCAATCAGCCAAGAGTGACAGAGGTAATTTCCTGTCCCTTTGGAATGGTGCTCGCATATCTCTCAGGACCAACTGACCCATGTTCAACTGCTGTTCACATGGAGCCCTTTGCAATTTTGGCCTTTAAAGCTCTCATTTGAATATTTGCTACTAACACCAAGATCTGTACCTACCTACAGTGGCTCCACCTGGGCCCTCACCCTGAGATTCAGTGCCACCATGGCACACTCCTATTCATTGTGACGTATCCTCCTTGGCTTCCACTGCCGGTGATGGCTGGGTATGGGCCTGAAGCTCTGGCTCCATCCATTTTCAGGGCTAGTTGATTTGGAAGGTGAGTTGTTGCACACTAGTTAATGGGATTTTGTCTTCCATGGCCACTGTCCTGAAGTCTGTACCAGCCAACATCTTTTCTGGGGTCTGATGAGCATTAGCATCGTGCACTTTAACTCAGTGTTTGGTTCATACCACAGCACTAGTTCTGCTTACCAAAAGTGGCCCATTGGGCGTTTACATTCCACACCTGGTTCCAAGCCAGTGAGTCGGGCTTCTAACCTATTTAACGCTTGAGAATAGGTTGAGATTGTTTTGGACCCAAGACCTCTAATCATTTGCTTTATCAGATAAAACTGCATCTGCCAAGCACCAGCTATCCCGAGGGATATTTGGGAGGGAACCATCTATTAGATGGTTCAATTAGTCTTTCACCCCTATACCCAGGTTGGATGACCGATTTGTACATCAGGACTGCTGCGAACCTCCACCAGAGTTTCTTCTGGCTTCGCCGTGCCCAGGCATAGTTCACCATTTTTTGGTCCCTTGTCAAATTGAAACATTGAAAGATGTGATAAGATAAATATATAGATAAGATCAGATATAAAAGATGGGCCCAGTGTTTGCAGGTTCCTTATGTTCTCATTGATCAGTTCCATTGTAAATCTTTCCATGGCTTTGCATATCAGACTTATCAGACTTATGTGTTCGTAATTGATTGAGTCTGTGGAAGGTCCTCCCTTATGCAGGAGAATAACAGTTGCTGTTCTCCGTTTGCTTGGTACAAAACTGGTATGGAGGCTGAGGTTGAACAGTATTGTTAGGGGAGGTGGCTTAAATGTGCTTCACACTATTTTTAAGATGGATCCAAGCATATTATCATGACCCATTGATGCAGTATTCTTAGCTTGTGATAGCACTTTTACAACTTGATCTTGTGTGTTAGTTGGAGGTGAACCAGTTTCAGGTATATCTTGAGGGACAGATGGAAGGGAGAGAGGAGTAAAGTTAGAGCTGACTTTATCAGCCAGTAGATTGGCTATATCTTCGGCATCAATATCAGTAAAACTGTTCACCATCAGCTCAGTGCATTGCTGTGTTGTCCTTTTGAGATTCAAATGTGACTAAGAAGGCCTTGTGATTGTCTTTGGTTTGGCAGCTATTTTAACCTCAAACTTGGCTTTTGTGGATTTTATTAAGCTCTTGTGTTTTTTTTTATGTAGTCATTCTGGGACTTACTCTTCTTACTTTTGGTCAAAATTCTCTTCCTTATTCATTTTATGGTTCCACCATAAGTTCATAGGTAAGTACTAGGCTACCTGCCCTTGCAGGCCAATTTAAACATAGCCAGTTTCCCTTTTAGTGCTTGAATTAACCTATCCCATTTGGTGTTAGATTGGTCTTACCCATTCCATGGTCAATAATTATATATTACCCATGCTGATAATAACTGGGATCATACCTCAGATAATTTGAGTGGCTCCATGCATGGGATGAAGCATTTAGGAACTGCCTCTATTCTGGGGTAAATTTTCTGTTTCCCATCCATAGACCAGAGTTGCACTTGAATATGGACAGGGGAGAGCTTTGTTTTATATATATTGGGAATCTGTTTTAGAGAAGCTTTATTGTCTATAAGATTAACTTGTCCCTCTGTTGATGTTGCAGAAAAAGTTTAGATCCCTAGACCTAGTATTTTTGATGCCATTTGACTTGCTGATGTGCAGTAAATCCATCAGTAATGGGGTCAGAGGATGCCTTATATGCCAGACAAGCACAAGCTAAAAGTCAGGCAGGTCAGGCTAAAGATGTTATTGCTCAATGCTAGGGGTCTCAACAAGAAACTGCACTCCCTAGAAGCTCTCTTCACCCTGGAGAATGCTGATGTCTGTGCAGTTCCCGAAACATGGTTTAAAGCCATGGAAAGCACTCCAGCAGTGCATGGCTACAATGCCTATCATACATTCCATTCACCAACTGAATGTGAAAGAGTGAAAGGCGGAGCTGCATCTATGTACATAAAGGATAATCTCACCTCAAAACTGATCAAAAAATATGACATGATTGAGCTACTCCATGTCCAACCAAATATGGGAAAAATCCATTTCCATATTCTTGCTAGCTACAGGTCCCTCTCCATGAACCAGGAAACATGTACATCATACCTAGAGTTACTTGAATAACTAACCATCCAGCCCAATACCATACTCATGGGTGATTTTAACTACCTCTCCATTAAACCTGGGAGGCATACATGACATATAGGCCTACAGATTTCTTGACTTTGTGAATTCAAATACCCTGGAGCAGCTGGTCTGCACTCCCACCAGGGGAACAAATATCCTAGTAAAAAATAACCAAAAACATGATGAAGAGAAAAGAAGCCACTTGACCAGTAATATAAACTGCACACACTAAGGATAAATACAAAAATAATTTAATATACACACAAGTAAATCCTTCTAGCGCCTCGGCAAACACAGCCTTCTTGGAGTCAATATATAAAGTAAAAAACACACCTCTAAAATACGTAAGTCATCTAAAACAATTAACCAATTAACAAATCAAAATTACACAATTTACAAAAGGGCTTTCCAATTACTTTCCTTATTTAAGCCCCTAGGAATCAAAGTATCAAACTTAAGAATAAAAATTGCCTGTTTAAAAAGTAATTTGTTTTTTAAGGCAACATCGTCCCTTTCAGTAACCTGTTCAAAAATACATGCTTTTAAGTCAGCAAACACCTCATCATGGACCAAATTGAAATGCATAGCTACTGGATTTTCAAAATTTTTATTTTTTATATCTCTAATATGCTCCTGCAATCTCAATTTAAAAATTCTTTTTTATTGTCACCTATATAAAAGAGACTGCATGAGCACGAAATTGCATATATTACCCCACTTGTGGTGCATGTGTAGGGTGCTAAGGGACAAAACCCCATTAATTTTATCAAAAGATCTCAGCACATATTTACACATGGAGCACTTGCCACAAAACAGATACCACATATATATAATGTTCTACCTATATTTTCACTAGGAGGTTCATACACTTATGCACAAATATAATATAACAAATATCCTAGAACTGGTACTCACAAACATAGGAGAGTGCTGCACCCCCCATGAGTGATGCCCTCACTTATAAGATCAGATCACAAAGTCGTTGTAGATCAGTATGTATGTATACCTTTAAGAAGCTTTCCATGGGCTTGCACATTTGTATAAATGCTGAGCACATGCAAGCCAGACTGCCATTTTGTAGAGAGCTGCTGAGATGTAAGCATGCAAGTATGTAATGGCCTGTTAATTAATCAGTTTGTTTATATTTTATGTTGCTGCTATCCATCCTGATGTGTTTCTATATAATAAAGCATATAAATGAAGGACCCCACCTGTTCACCTTGAATCATAACATAGGACTAGAGACATGGTTTCAGAATGGGATCCAGAATCAAGACCAAGAGGCACTCAGTTAATGTTGAAGGGATATAGAGGAATAGATCATCCCTACTGCACGTACAACTCGCAAAACAGGTTAGAAATGAATTCCAGGTACTAAAACTTGCTTAAATGATTTCTTACTTGAAGAATATAAAACAAAGGACTCAGAACACTGAACGAATTTCTAGTTAAACAAAATGTCTGAAGCTGCGACATATTGATAAAAATATTCAAAATAGTTATGAAAATGTTTGAAATAATGTCCGAATTCCATAAAATGTATAAAATAAGGAAGGCATTTTTCGCTATTTGCTACTTTTTTGCAATAATTAAAGATACTTGAGATATCAGAAGTATACAGAGTGTTCACAAGTTTGTGTAGTATTACACTGCAGTTATTTCACAAAATACAGACATTTCAAAGCATATTTCGTAAAGTACAGTATTTTGAAGAGTTTATTGTGCTTTTAAATGTTATTACAAGTACCTGGTATGTGTGCATGTTCGTACATAATTACAAGTGGGCCAGGATTGCATTGTATTTTGCTATAATTTGTTGGCATGGCAAAAGGATTTTGTAGACCAGCTCCACTTGTATTTGAGAATAATATTACAGAGAATTGGAGTGTTTGAACAGGAGTATGATATTTTTATACAAGCTGCATTTTTTGATAAAGGTGCATGTACAAAGGCATTTATTCTGCTTAATTTAGCTGGTTTAGAAGCTATAGAAAGAGAGTGTTCACTTTTGTATGCACTTCCTGTGTATGCAGGGGAGAGGGAAGACCACCACATAATGGTTCCGGCTAAAACAAGAGAAGACCCCCCAAGTGCTTAAAACGTAAATTTAGAGAAATGTGTAACCCTCAAATGAATATTACAATGGAAAGGCACTTATTTAGCACAAGGGATCAAAAGCCCTGGTGAAACTTTTGCAGCATATTTTCTTCTGTGTCTTCAGTTGGTATAACTGTTTTTTACAGCTTGTGTGTTATCTAACTCAATGATCACTTGCATAAAATTAGACCTGTTAGTAACAGCCTGCATTTCATTGCTGGAACCTGTGTTCTGAGAGACTGCTTTATCTGTCTGGAAATATACAAGAGCTGAGTATATTTTTTTGGTTTTAGAGTTTGTACTGTTAATTGTTTCTTATAGTTTTCAGATCTCTGCTGAAACTGTTTTGTCCCATCCACCCTACCTATTTCTGGCTTGTAGTTTAAATTTGGTAGCTTTTGCAGTTGCCCACCCCACTGTAGATTTGATCTGGGACACTCCTCCAGTCCCATCTTTTTACCACATTCTACCTAATAAACTCTTTCTGCACTTACTTTTAGTCCTTTTTAATTTAATTGCATTTTAACTGTGTTTGGTCTAATATTGCTACATACTCAAGTGTGCTAGCTTGCACTGCATGTGAGTTGTTTTTACTGCTGTTTTAGCTACTTTTCTGTAAATAAAAAAAATACTGTAAGCCTGTTTCCTACCTTTCCTGTATCTAGTGTTCTAGATACAGATTTGCTGTAGCCAGAGCTGTATGTAAGCTTCTGAGCTCCCCAAGCCTTTCTGTGTTGAAGGGAAGCCTTCTAGCTTATCAGTGGGAGTGGTAAGCACTAGGTAACCTGTCTACCATATAAGGAGTGGTTCTGCCCCAGAAATTTTAGTTACTGGCCGTTTGGGCAATCTTTTCCATCTCTCTCAACTTTCTGATTTGAAAGCCTGCATTTGCACTTGTTTCTGTCCTGTAACTTGTCTAGTGCAGATACAGATTTTTAGTTTTAGCACTTAAATGTTCTTATTCGTGCTCAGCACTTGTTCAGAACTTGTAAGCACTAAATAAGCTACTAATTACTATAGCACTCAACCTTCCTCATTACCTAGAGGAAAACAGTGTTTGTATTTACTTTTCTCACTTGCTTAGAGAAAAACAGCTCTTGTACTCACTTTCCTCACTTATCTAGAGGAAAATATTTTTTTATTCAGGCATGTCCAAGGGTCAGCTCCCAGTGTTCTCTCCTGTATATCTGATGAATCTGGGCATCTTGAGGCAATGTAGAAATTGCCTCATGTACACAGACAACCCTCCCCTCCTACCAACCAACACTACAACCTGTGAGAGATGCACTTATCTAGCCAAACTGGAGGTAAAGCTCTCCAACCAAGACTGAACTTGACAGCCAAGAGGAGAAGGTAAACATTTGCACCACACCACACTCATCACATAGTCTCACTAAATCTACACCACCAAAATCCACACATAATAACTCAAAAACATTCATGGAGGCTCTCAATAATAATCTGTCTAAGCAACAGAGACCTCCAAAGCAGAAACGCAAGCAACCTTCATCCCCCAACACAACCTAAATGACACATAACCCACAGACTCAGTGCATCACTCAACCACAGCCAATAAGGCAAAACAACGTACCCAACACACTAGTCATAGGTGACTCTATAGTCAGGCACACTGATGTCCCACTCACCAGGCTAAACAAGGAGAAGGTTACTGTCAGCTGCTTGTCAGGTGCCAGGATCTGCCACATAACCCACGCACAGATCACTCCACAACAAGTACTAATATGACTCTGTCATTGTCCATGTTGGTGTGAATGATCTGAGATCCCTGGACTACATGAAAAGAGACATGGAAGAGCTCTCCGATCTTGTAGCCCAGGCAGGTATGACCCTAGCCATGAATAGCATTCTGCCATTACCCAGAATGATACCGCAGTACAAGGACAAAATGATTGACTTCAACAATTGTCTAAGCTTCTGGTGTCATTCTAAGGGGATCCAGTATCTGTCTGCTTGGGATGACATGGTCGACAGACCATGATGCTTTGCCACAGATGGCCTGCACCTGTCGCCCCTGGGATTCTGGATACTGGCTAAGGCTCCTGCCGCCCCTGTAGTGCCTTTTTTAGGCAAGGTTCAAATAACAAATTCACCACCGTAAACAGGAACAGGCAAGCAAAAACTGAGGGTAATGCTACTCAATGCTAGAAGTGTAAATCTCAAAATGCACTCACTCGAGGTACTCCTTAAAGTAGAGAACATTGATATCTGTGCAGAGATTGAGACCTGGTTCAAGGCTCCAGAGAGCACCCCTGCACTACCAGGCTATAACTCATACCACACTTTTCGGCATGTAACCTGGACTGAAACACCAAAGGCGGAGGTGTGTCCATATTCATTAAGGATATCCTCACCTCCAGGCTAGTTGCTCAGCATAATGCATCCGAGGTTATCCAAGTGCAACTAACTCTGGGCAAAACTGCAATCTAAATTGTAGCTTGCTACAGATCCCCTACCATGCCCCAGGATTCCCACTCCTCTTTTCTTGCTGTACTGGAAAATATTAGGGTTCAACCAAACACCCTAATAACGGGCGACTTCAACTACCCCACCATTAACTGGGAAAACTACTCGTGTACCAACTCTTTAGCTCAATGCTTTCTGGAATTCATAAACTCCAATGCCCTGGATCAACTTATCCACACCCCCATCAGGGGCGACAATATCCTAGACCTAGTCATTACCAACATGAGTGACCAGTGTTCAACATCTGAAGTCAACTCCTCGTTGGTCCGATCCGACCATAAGCTAATCACCCTCGATATCCACATCCCGCCCCCACCCCCATTAAGGAAACCACGGTAAAAAAATTCTCCAAAGTCAAATTCATGCTTCTTAAGACAGAAGTGGTGAACTTCATGACACCCATGCAGATGGACAATACAGTTACAACTGCAGAATCCTACACAAATGCACTATATAAGCACTCACACAAGTGCACGGATCGTGCTATCCCAAACAGAACCAAGACGCTATCCTCCAAAAAAAGGAAGCCAATCTGGTGGACCCCTGCCATAAACAAATTGTACAACAGAAGGAAGAAACTATTGCAAAAGAGAGAAAAATCCCATGAGTGGAGAAGCTCTCTGGTCAGCCTCAGTAAGAAGCTGATATCCCTTATAAGATCTTCCAAAGCTAGCTATGAAAACAAAATTGTCACTAATTCTAAGGACAACCACAAAGCATTCTATAGCTATGTCAAGAATCTTGATGGCAACACCCAGATCTGCTCAGAGTTACAGCACAACGGCAAGAAAATTATAGAATCAACTGATATCGCCAACATCCTAGCAGATAGGTTCAGTGCTAACTTTACCCCCCCCCCCCCTCACCCCCTAAAGGGCCCATATCTATAGAGGAAGAATGCAGAGTCCCTGAAATCACAAATGCGCAGGTAAAAGCTGCAATCTCTAAAGCCAAAAACACAGCATCCATGGGACTGGACAACATCTCAGGCTGAGTTTTACATGAACTTCAGAACGAACTGGCTCCCCACTTAAGCACCATGTTCATTAATAGCCTCGCATCAGGCTTTGTACCTACTGAATGGTGCACAGGAACAGTTATCCCACTCCACAAAGGGGGAGCCACCACTGATCCCGGGAACTATTTCCTATTAGCCTGACGAGCCTGGTCTGCAAGGCCATGGAACGTATCATCATGGAACTCATAAACAAAGACATTGGTAACCTCCAAACTCTGGATCCCACCCTGTTCAGGTTTATGAAAGGCAGATCATGCCTCCTGAACCTGATCGACTTCTTTGAGACAGTCACCAAAGCCTTAGATGAGGGTAAGGTGGTTCACACAGCCTATCTTGACCTCGCCAAGGCTTTTGACACCATCCCCCATTCTGGAATTCTAGCTAAACACACTAAACTAGGATTAAATCCCTATGTCACAAGATGGGTTGCCAACTGGCTCACTGACAGAACCCACACTGTAAAAGTTGCAGACTCCAAATCTGACCTCAAACCAGTGACAAGTGGAGTACCACAGCGTTCAGTCCTGGGACCTCTCCTGTTTGGTATCTACTTCTCTGAAGTACAGGCTAACACAGTAGGCCTCTGGCCAGCAAAGTTTACAGATGACTGCAAACTAAGAGCCATAGTCAAGTCCCCAAATTATGTGGACATCCTACAGAAGGGCCTTGCTGAGACAGATGCCTGGTGTCAGAGCCATGGCCTCAAGCTCAATGCCAAAAAGTGCAGTGTCATCCCCTTTGGTAAAAACTCTGTACCCATGAACTACCACATAGGCAGCAATCTACTTAACACTGAATGTATGATAAGAGACCTTGGGACCCAGGTGGACAGTAGTCTCAACTTTGATAGTCACATCACCACAGTAATCAGGCACACCTCATCATAAAAGGGTTCTCATCCAGGAAAAAGAGGTCATTGTTCCCTTCTGCTTGACACTCATTAGATCTATTATAGAGTACAACACCCCTTTTGGAATGTACCTCACAAGAGATCTGCAGCAGCTGGAAAGGCCACAGAAGTACCTCACAAAGATGATTACTGGCCTCAAACAAATGCCCTATACTGACTGTCTCAAAAAACTCCAGCTTTACTCCGTAGCACATCGCCTACTCCGAGGTGATCTGTGCATAACATATAAAGCTATGTCAAACCCAGAGCTGTTAGACATGCTATACCTAAAGAAATCCCAATCCCTCCGAGCTACACGCTCTAGGAACCTATACCTTGTCACCACAATAAACAGGACATGCTGGAGGGATCGATTCCTGTCCCAGAGACTTCCCATACTCTGGAACAGGCTACCTATCTATATCAAGCAAAGTTCTTCATTAGCACTCTTCAAGAAAAATCTTGATGAGTGGATGGGAAATAGGAAATAAACCGCGGGGATCACTTCTGTGTCTGCTCAACAGTGGTACAGGAAAATAACTTTCTTGGGTGGCGTAAGCCAGGGAACCTTGTTGGCTAGGCTTACGTAGGCCCTTGGGCCCCAATAGCCTAGTACCTACCTATGAACCTATGAACCTATATATGACAGCTTTCTTTCTCAAGACTAAAACGTGTGGATTTGGTGATTTAAGGGATGAGTTGATAAAAGACAGACGTGTGTGGTATTAAAGATGATGCTGTGCGAAAGATTTTGCTTCGTGACAGTGATTTAACTTTGAATGCACAGAAAAGCACACAAATATGCTTACAAATGCGAAATGCATGCCTCCAGTATCTTCTACAGCTAATGTTGATAGTATGCACGTGGTTAGAAGAAACAGGCCCAAGCACATAGCAGCAATTGTGAACCCTGTAACAGTCCCTGGTAAACCCCATAGCTTTCTAGCAAATTCCAATATATGCATGGTCTCAGTGAACCACAAGGGCAAGTTAGAAAACTCAAAGCATGTTCCCTCACTTAGCCTCATAGACAACTGTCATAATTGTGGTGGTACTCATGTGTCTAAAAGAAAAAGTGCTTAGCTTTTGGTCAGCAAGGCCATCAATGTAAAAAGTGGAATAATTTCCAAAGATTTACATCGAAAGAGGCACATTCTTTTATTAAAAGACAACATTCAAAGATACAAGCTGATCAATTAGAAAGCTGTGACCCTACTTTTTATGTTGATGGTGTGTTTGTGCTTAATGAAACAGTCAATGCAGTAGATTTGTGGACAAAGAATTAAGTATTTTGCACTGTTGAGATAAATGGGAGATCCATACAGCTCAAAGCTGACACAAGTTCAAAGTGCAATGTTATGTCAGCAGAAACATTTGCTAGAGTATGTGCTGGTGTGAAGCTTGATTTGGCAAAGTGTGCGAAGGTTGTTGCTTATGGTGGTGAAGAAATTCAAACCGAAGGTTTAGTAGTGCTTTCATGTTACTCTCCTGGGAACAGCTATGACTTACAATTTTACGTAGTTAAAAGGCACATACAGTCATTATTAGGCCTCAGAGACAGTTTGAAAACGGGACTGCTTTTATTTAATAAGTCCACCATGTAAGCTTGAAAGGCCACTGTTCTAATGTCACCCAGTCTATTTTCTCTACCTATGCTGATCTTTTCGAAGACAAACTAGGCAAACTCCCAGTTGTGTACTCCATGAAGTTAGACCCTGAGGTCAGCCCAGTTGTCAGACCAACCCAGAAAGTTCCAGTAGCTATGCAGAACAGAGTCAAAGCTGAGCTAGATAAAATGGTGCAGCAATGTGCAAGTTGTCCCGCAGGCGAACCTACTGAATGGGTATCTTCCATGGTAGAAGCTCATAAGAAAAGCTCAGATGATATCAGAATAAGGAATGATCCACGATATTTGAACAAAGCGCTGAAAAGACCTCATCATCCAATGAGTACAGTCGAAGAAGTTGCTACTCTTATGCCACATACCACTGTTTTTTTCCTGTTTTGGATGCAAAGAGTTCATTTTGGCAAATTTTGCTTGACCAAAAATCTTCACTGCTAACCACTTTCAGTGCTCCTTTTGGCAGGTACAGATTTTTGAGAATGCCATTTGGGATAAATTTTGCCAGTGAAATTTTCCAGCGTGCCATGGAACAATTTTTTTCTGGCTATTCATGTGTTATATTCTAGTAGGAGGTAATGGTGAAGCCGAGCATGACAGAAACCTCAAGAAAGTTCTGGAAAGAGCACATGAAGTGACTCTTAAGCTGAATCCTCAGAAGTACAAGTTCAGGCTATGTGAAGTTGCTTATGTTGGTCATTTGTTTACCAGTTCAATCTTATGACCAGATCCTTCCAAGCAAACAGCAGTCCTTGAAATGCCAGCTTCAGACAATATTCAAGCCTTACAATGTTTTCTTGGTATGGTTAACTACCTAGGCAAGTTCATTCTAGGCTTGAGTCAACTTTTAGCATCACTCAGAGAGCTAACACATAAAGATTCATTCTGGTCCTTGTTAGAACAACACCAAAGAGCATCTGATATCCTGAAACAGAGAAATGCCAGTCCACCAACTCTCAGATACTATGATGTTCACAAACCAGTAACTCTTTCTTGTGATGCTTTGAAATTTAGTCTTGGTGCAGTTATTCTTCAAGAGGGTAAACCAGTAGCCTATGCATCCAGAACTCTAACTCAAACCGAGATGCAGTATGTACAGATAGAAAAAGACCTCTTGGCAATTGTGTCTGCATGTTCGAAGTTCCATGTTTATATTTATGGTCGACCTGCCATTCAAATCAAAACTGATCACCAACCTCTAGTCACTATTTTGAGAAAGCCTATGTATACAGCTCCTGCCAGATTGCAACATATTATGTTGAAATTGCAAAAGTATAATTTCAATCTTGTCTACACAAAAGGCAAACTTCGTCATCTTACTGATACTTTGTCCAGACTGCCCAGAAATACCACTGAACAACATGAAATGAGCAACTTAATTCTGAAGCCATGGAAGTGAGCAATTTTTCTTCCATGCGTCTTGATGAGCTTAGGAGTCACACAACCCCAGATTCAATTCTTCAGAAGCTCAACCACTTTATCAGTTGAAGATGGCCTTCAAAGCAATCTTGTTTACCTCATGACCTGCAACCTTATTTTCCTTACAGAGATGAGATTTTGTTTGACAATGGTATCATTATGAAAGGTCCAAAAGTGATTGTTCCAAAATCCTTACAACAAGAGTATATTACCATCTTGCATTGTGGCTACCTAGGAACTGATTCTACCAAAAGAAGGGCGAGAGGTCTAGTATTTTGGTCTTCTATGTCAAAGGATATTGAGAGGGTACTTTCATCTTGTTCTGTATGTAATAGTACTAAGCTACATTAACAGAAAGAACCACTTCAGCTGAACTACCCTGGTCAAAAGTAGCTACAGACAATTTTGAATGGAATGGTCAACATTACTTGGTGTTAGTAGACTTTTACTCATATTGGTTCGAGAGTGACCTACTTCCTAATCTCACGTCCAGTACTGTCATTACTAAGTTGAAGCATCATTTTGCAGTCCATAGTAGTCTGCACAGTTATTTCTGACAATGGTACACCATTTACAAGCCAGCAGTTAAAGAGATTTGCTGAAGAGTGGGACTTTATTCATGTTACGAGTAGCCCTGAGTACCTGCAGTCAAATGGTTTGGCAGAACGTGCAGTTCAAAGTGCAAACCAGTTACTAGAGAAGTCAAAATGAGACCATAGTGGTGTTTTCCTGAATCTCCTGGAAACTCAAGAATTTATTTCTCATGATAACATCTTGTCTTCCTGCACAAAAGCTTTTTGTCAAGACAAACCAGAACCACACTACCATCAGTAGCAATGCTTATTCCCTCCAGAACAACAAACAACAAGAAGAAGAACAAACTCATGAAAGGCATTTGTCCCAGAAGTCCTATTATGGTAAGTCCAACAAACCCTCAATCCATTACGAAGGGAGATAGTGAGGATGCAGACATCCAAGAGTTTGATCAGATCAAATCATGAAAAGTGTATGTCCAGAGGTGTATGCCCAGAGGTATTTGTAAATTGTGTAGAATTTTAGGGGTATAGAAGGAAACATTTAGTACCAGTTTCGGAGCCTGTACTACAACATTGCCTGCCTGAAAGGGCTGTAGAAAAGAGTGAGTTATTCAGTGTTCCTGTTTCAAAGGACATTCCAGCAAATTGCCCTGTTCCTGAGAAAATTCTCGAAACTCCTGAAACAGGTTGTTCACCAGTGACTGTCCCTGTTGTTAAATTCAGTCCTAGTGCGATATCATCATTCAGTCTAGATTATCACTAGACATCCAGACCATGTTCAGATACATGGACATGAACATTGTGGACATGATGTGTTGTCTTCATAATTTGTTGTCTTTTTTCAGATGTCATTTTTCAGATGTCATTTTCACATGTCACTAAATCAGATTCAGTATATAGGTATACCTTTATACCTTGTATAGTTGTAAGAAGTTGTCCATGTGTGTATTGTCGTATTGAAATGCGATCCGCCCCAGACTGGCTGCTGTTGAGACAGCCATGTGTGATGAGGTCTGTTAGTTAATCAGTTCATTTATATTTTATGTTGCTTATATATTTACTTTGCTGTATCCATCTTGATACAGCATATAAACAATAAGCATATACCTAAACTACTCTGTCTGTTTGTCTTACGACGAGCAACAGTGGTCTGCGCAGCAATTAAGGTAAAAAATTACCCCAAAAAACCCAAAACTTTAAGAACTTTTCTAAGGCAACTTTAACTCCTCTTAAACTACAGCTTCTCTTAGGTGACAACAGCTAGATCTTCTAGAGCTCAAGAAGCATAAGAATAGAAGCATATTCAGAAGTACAGAGCAATAGCCAACTACATAGCCAAACTCAACTGACAATAAAATAAAAATCTGAACAGAAATAAGCAAACTACAAACCACAAAACCCAGGTGGACCCCTAGTCTTAGGTTGTACAACAAAAGAAAGAAAATCCTATCAAGCAATAAAAGGGAATGTGCACAATATAGCAATAAGTCCCTCATTAATATAATCAAGTGATAATATACTTTGAAGTCCAAGGAAGGACGACCATAAGGCAGCAGAAAAATAACCAGTGAAGGAGGGGCGACCATAAGGCATTTTTTTTATCATTGTAAGGACAACAGTGGGGCAACACCTAACTGTCATAGAAATTATTTATAATATACATCTCATATCATCATAAGAAGATATAATAACAAATATGGTTAATAAAATCAACTTTACTTTCACTTCCTATCATCACAGTTCTTCCTCTCCATAGATCCATCACTCCCTACACTCCAACAACCTCAACCATCAAAGATACCAACCTTTCTACACCTTCTCACCACCTGACCTCAAAGGGGCCACCGATGCTCTTCTTCTCTCTCTTAAATAAAAAATCAGATCTATCTATCAGAGAACTGAGGATCCACAGCCAACCACAGCCTCTGTTTCTGCAGTGTTGACCCTCAGTGGCTACAGTACCATAGGAGGAACCTAAACTGACCCAAAACACTGACCCAAAAAATTTGACTAGAACCAAAGACTTGACTAGCGAAGCAAACATTGGACCCGGAAGTAATGTGGACTTATTTCCCAGGGACTTAACGACAAAATATGGCTCACCTTCAACAGGTCATGCCTACTAAATCTGAATGCCTCTTCAATCTGATTGAATTCTTGGCCATATCAAGGGTGCCATAAAATGGGGTACTATAATAACATCAGTAAATCTCCAAAACTAGTAAAATAATGCATAGTACCTATCTCAACCTGGCAAATAATTTGACACAATTCCCCAAGCCTAAAGTTTTACTTCATCTCTCAAGACTTAGCAGGGCTCAAGGACAGGTGAAATGAGCTCAGTGCTGGGCAGTTCCAAGTTCAGCAAGAAGGTCAGTGCTGAGCCAGTGCTACAGGGCTCTGCCAGTTCCTACTGCCATATCAGTGCTCAGTTCTGGATCACATCAAGGCCCTGTTGGAAGGGAATCTGGATGACAAAATACCCAAATGACTGCAATGATGATGAATCAAACCATGGCAATGTAGATATATTTCAGGAAATCTGTTGAAGGCAAATGATTGGTGTCAAAACCATGACAAGCTAAATGCAAAATAAAAACATACATTCATAGTAGATAGTAGCCTGAACTTTGACTGTCATGTGTCCACATTGTTGAGGAGGTCATTCTTTGTAGCACAACTTATAAGTAAAGGTATGGATCCAGATCCAGGGAGATTATAGTCCTACTGTACACAGCCCTCAGTGGACCAATAATTGAGTACAATGCACCATTTGGAATGTACTTGACTAGGCACTTACAATATCGTGAGTGACCTCAGAGGTTCCTCACTAAAAAAATACAGGGTGTTAATAACATGTCCTATGTGGATAGAGTGAAAGTCCTTTCCATTTACTGTGTCTCCTATGGACTATTAAGGGGTGACCTGTGCCTACAAGGCACTTACAAATCCAGCCTCGATGGAGCTGCTACATATTCTCAAGACAAGCAGTACAAGGGTCACCCATTCTAGGAATCTAAACTTAGTCAGTGAATCATACAGAACATGCTGGAGAGACAGATATGTGTCTCAGAGATTGCCCCTTTTTTGGAATAGGCTTCTTATTCACATTAATCAGAGTCCTTCCCTGGCCCTCTTCAAGACCAATCTGAATCAACTGATGGGGAATTTCCATATTCTTGCACACCCGGGGTGGCGCTTATGTCCCTTATGGATAGGGTAAATCTGTAAAAACTGTAAATTTATAAAATACTCAAGGCATAAGCAAAAACCTATGCCATCCTCCTTCCCGTAGGAGCCACATATGGGGTAAAATCTGGTTACATTGGCTGGACTTGTAAAGGCTTCTGAGCCATTAGCCGAGTAATCTTCTATGAAGGTATGAAACCTATAAGAACACAGGTTACCTCTAAGCAGTCTGTAGAATGCCAGGTATAGTGACAGGGCTTTGAGTTGGTCCATGTAGGACACTGTTTAGGCCTTGTATAATTTTAGTAAGCGGTCTCTATGGATGTTCCAATTGTTGTATGTGTCTTAACAGATACATGCCAGATGGGCTATTATACTCAATTACTGGCCTAATGAGGGCTGAGTAAAGGTGTGGTCCCTCTAGGTCTAGGCAGAATCAATTTGTTTATTAGTTGAGCAATATAAAAAGACTTTCTTATGACATGTTGTTCGAAAGTTAGATTACTGTCCACAGAAGTTCCCAGATCCCGAAGTGGATCAGTTCATAGGGCCATATTATCAATGTGGTAGTTCCCTGGGAAAGAGAACTTTCCAAATGATTCAATAATGCATGTTTTGGCATTTAGTTTCAGTGCATAATCTTGCAACCAGTTATTTATTTGGGACAAACATTTCTCTCACCAAGTAAATTTGTTTCTGGGGTTTGCCCTGTACTTCTCCCAATATGGTACTGCTGCATCTATGCAGCTGTTTACATTCTGGCATAGTTGATGGTGTACAGTTCTGCATATTAAGTGAGGTTTAACTGGATTTGGTGGAGATTTGAAGCTTGCCAGTTTAGAACTTAAGAGTGGAGAAATGTACCTAGGGTGGAGTGGATCTCTGGTTTCAGTTTTATTTCAAAGGAGTTGGCTTAATGTTCAGACCTAGAAAGTGATGAAGATAAACAAGGGAAGGTGCAATATGCTTCCATATGAGTAAGGAAAAGATCCAAAATGTTATTCCCCCTTGTGGGTACTCTGACTAATTATTCCAGGACATTTGAATTGACAATGTCCAGGACTCTCTGTGCTGCAGCATTAGTGGCAGTACAGATTTCCCAGTCTATAGCTGGATAGTTTAGATCACCTAGGAAAATGGTACTGAGTGATTCTAGTTCCTGTGGATAGGCATTGTGGCTTTCATTTGTCATAGAAGGAATTCTCTAACTAGCTAATATATGCTACAGGACCTATCTCATGGTTATTTGGACATGAAGAAGCTCTAGTGCATCATGCATGATGCAAGTCTCTTCTGGATGAGGAGTGAGACACCACCTCTTTTTTTCCTCTCCTGCACAGTAGCTTGTTTAAACATGTGGAAGACATTATAGTCCTGCACAGCCGGGAGTGCTATCTGCCATTTTAAACCATGTCTCAGTTATTACACAGACATCAATGTTCTCCAGGATGAGAAGGCTTGTAGGGAGTGAAGTTTCTTGTTTAGGCCCCTAACATTGATCAGTAACACCTTCATAATTTCCTTTGCTTGTTTTGTTATGTTGGTAGGCTTATCAGATTGACCTTGCCAAAAAAAGACACTATGGGTGTGGATAATGCTTTTGCCAATAATCAAAACACTATAGGAGACAGATGCAGGCCATCCCTAGTGAAGCAGTGTGACCTGTCAATCATATCCTGCCAGGATGAAAAATATTGGACCCCTTTCAAATGACTGGAAAAACTAAGCCAATTACTTTTTTGTTCATATTGTGGAATCATCCTTGGAAAAGGTAGAATGCTGCTCGATGATAGGCTCATGCCCTTCTTGGACAGATAGTCTGAGAGCTCCATCATGTCTCTCCTCATATAGTCCAGGAAGGTACACATGAAGTCATTGACACCGGCATGAATTATGACAGAATCATACTAGTACTTGTTGTTCAGGGACTTGAGTGCATGTATAATCTAATGGATCCTGGCACCAGACAGGCAACTGTCACCCTTTCCTTCTCAGCCTATCTTAACCATCATTAAGACACAATTTTGGCAAGACCCATTTACATTATATTGACTTTCCCAGCTTCACACCCTTAGTTTCATGTCCAGTAAATGTGATGTGAGCCCTATACAGGCCATCTGCATTATGGTAGGTAGAGCTTGGTCTGTTTCACTACAAATTTGAATGGTTGTAGTGAGAGTACCAATCTTAGTTTTATTTATTTATTTAGTTTTATGAGGGACCACTCTTGTTCGGCATCTACTTTTCTGAAGTACAAGCAAACACAGGAGGGTTATGGCTGACAAAGTTTGCAGATGACTGCAAACTGGGCGCCATAGTCGAAAACACATCTGACACAGATATCCTTCAGAAGGGCCTCACAGAAACGGATAACTGGTGCCAGAGCCATGGCCTAAAGTTAAACGCCAAGAAATGCATAGTCATACCCTTCGGGAAAAACAAGGTTACCCCTAGCTACCATATAGGTGGCAATCCACTGAGCACAGAAGAAGTCATCAGGGATCTGGGGACCCAGGTTGATCGTAACCTTTCGTTGACACTCACGCTAAAAGTAATTAGGAAAACCTTCTACATTGCCCACCTGATCATGAAGGATTCACATCTAGATCTAGGGAGGTCATCGCCCCCTGTACTCATCACTCATTAGACCTATGATTGAGTACAATGCCCCATTCGGAATGTATCTGACCCGACACCTGCAGCAGCTGGAAAGGCCCCAAAAGTTCCTCACCAAAAGGATAAAGGGTCTCAAAAATATGTCTTATGCTGCCAGACTGAAAGAACTCCAGCTCTATTCAGTCGCATACCGCTTGCTCAGAGGTGACCTGTGCCTGACATATAAAGCCATGTCAAACCCAGATTTGATGAATATGCTTCACCTCAAAAAATCTAGCTCCCTCAGAACCACAAGGGTGGGAGACGTAAACCTTGACATGGTTATTAATAGAACGTGCTGGAGGGACAGATTCATCACCCAGAGACTCCCTATGCTGTGGAACAAAATCCCGGTACATGTGAGGCAGAGCACCGTGCTGGCCTTGTTCAAGAGGAATCTTGACCAATGGATGGGAGATCGCAGATATACCCCAGGGATTACTTCAGTGTCACTGCTTGACAGAGGCACAGCAAAATAACAGGCATAGTTTTCTTCAAACTAAAGGGTGGAAAAAGCCACATACTATAACTAGGCTTATAAATGCCCTTGGGCAGATAGCCTAGTATGAACCTATGAACCTATATTTCATTCTAACTAAACCATAATACTGTATTTCCCCGAAAATAAGACCGGGTCTTATACTCTTTCCCCCGCCGAAATATGCATTAGGGCTTATTATCAGGGGATGCCTTATTTATCCCTCCAATACAACAATCTACATTTATTCATTTATTCATGTACAAAAATCGACATTTATTCATGCACACAAATCGACATTTATTCATGTACAAAAATCGAAATTTATTCATGTACACAAATTGACATTTATTTGGTACGTTTCTGTTATTGGACAACAATTCTAAGCAACGCGTTAACAGTTGTGTGAGAATTTTACATAAACAGGGCAACAAACATTTCAACTTCAGAATATCTACACCTTGGCTTTCACAGTGCAATATTTCATGCTTAACAGAAAGTGGAGAAAAATCTCAGTACATGTGTATTAGAGGAGGGAAATAAAACTGAAAGCAGAAGCAATCCATTCTGTTGCCCTAATAATGGAAAAGTTATTCAAATATAGTCATGTCATCTTCTTCTGGAACATTGTCATAAGTCTCCAACCCCTGAATTCTGGCCTGAATTTCTTGCGACTCCATTTCCTGTTGAACCATTGGCCCCAATCTGTCATGCCTAGCAATCGAGCTCTTCTTAAATGAGCACTGCTTGTCCTTGTAGCCTGCTTGTAGTGCATTGGCAACATAGCTGTCAGTGATTTTATCCCATGAATTTTTCACCCAAGTCACGAACTCTTGCAGGCTAGGCTTCACAAAGTTTCCATGCTGATTTCTCAACATTCTATTTTCAATGTTGTCATTGAGTTCCATGCGCAACTGGTCATTGAATGGCTTGTTTATTGCAATATCAAGAGTCTGGAGATAGGCAGTCATTCCTGTGAGAATCATTATTTGATCTATTCTTCTCTGTGCAAGGAATTTCTTCATGTCTTTAGCGGTGAGTGCTGGCTGAATCCCGGACTATCAGACCTCTTTCACCACCTTGCAGAACAAGTGGCAGCATTACATCGACCCACTTCCTTATAACTGCTTGTGTGCACCAGGCTTTTTGGTTTAAATAGTGGAAATGCCTGAAACACATTCAATCTTATCTTTCTTGCCCTTACTAATGATTAGAGGTGGGGTCTTCTTTCCATCTAGATGAATTGCCAAAATACAGGTAACACGTGCACTCTCATAACCAGTGGAGGGAATGTAGATTGATGAGGCACCCCTCTGATCAGTTGTTGCTTGAGATCCTTTACCCATAAACACTGCAGTTTCATCCATGGCAATCATGTTGGAGAGTTGGTATTTAGAAAAGTCGATGACATCAACAAAGCACTTGAACATAAGTGCACATTTAATAACTTCAGTATCTTCCAGCTTGAACAGTGTTGCTGATCTTCTTAGAGACAGTTCATATCGCCGAAGGAAGCCATACAGCCAGTGTTGTGATGCTTTGAATTCTTCTGGGATATTTCTAATTGTGGTCAAATGCTTGAATATCAGCCCTGCACGCAACCAAAGTCTTTGCTCTCCTATTAGCAATCCATTCACAGATGATGTCTTCCAGCTCAGGAAATAATGGTTGCCGACCTGATCCACACTTGCACTTCTTAACATTTCCCTCGTTGGCCTGTTGACTGAGGTTATCGTACACTGCACGCCATTTTCGGACCATTTGGAGATCTAACTTCTTCTCTTTGCAGAAAGCTGTCAGATTCTTTCCTCTGGAGTCCTCCACAATTCCTTTCTTGTACTCGACAGAATAGCTCTTTCTTTTTGCACTCATCTTGTCTGGGGGGGATGTTAATTGAAGACTTACGAGATCAGAGTGGCAACACAAAATGGCAGTGGTTAAGAAGACACAACCACAGATGTTTGCTATCAAGTGCGTGTTTTACGTGTGCTGTCTGTACTTTGACCAATCAAAGTACAACTGCCAGTGTTTATGGGCCAAAGATCTCAACCATCAAGTGTGAGTGATGATTAGGGTTACAGTAAGAATCATGGAGGACTCCCAGGGAAAGAATCTTACGACTTTCTGCAAAGGGAAGAAGTTGAGTGTCCGAATGGTCTGAAAATGGCGAGCAAAGTACAATAACCTCAGTCAACAGGTGTCAATAATATTATTTTATAATTCAACACGTCCATCATGTGTTGTTGATGATCTTAACTATCTTAACTGGGGCTTATTTTTGGGGTAGAGCTTATATCATGACCACCCTGGAAAACCATACTAGGCCTTATGCTCTGGTTAAGTCTTATTTACGAAGAAATATGGTAGGTCTGTGAAAAAAGTGCAAATTCCTCTCCAAGAAAGTAATATTTCACAGTCTAGTACAGTCTGGACTTTGGCTAAATGAGAATCTCAGTCTTCTAAATGCATTAACACATTGTCTAGGTAAGCAGCAGTATGCTTGACGTGGTCTTAGGACTCTTTCCATAAACTTCTGTTAGGTAGCAGAGGCATCATCATGCAGCCCAAAAGGAAGGACAGGATACTGGAGTAAGACTTCTGGTGTTGAAAAGCTGTTTTTATTTTCTTTGACTTCAGCTATTATAGGGATCTGACAGTTAACACTTTGTTGTATCTAATGTGGTCAAGAGTGTTTCCATTCTCAAGTTTTCTGTAAGTTGGTCAACCTTAGGCATTGGGTAACTGGCAAATTCTGAAATGCTATTCAGCTCCCTAAAAATCATTGAACAATCTGATTCTCCTTTAGGCTTTGGAATTAATACTATATTCTGTTCCATTTACTTCTGGAATCTTCTGTCACCTCCTACCCTTTTCCCAAAGATAACATCAATATGGTATTGAATCAGGTCTGTTTTTCCATGTTGTTCTGAAAACACTTTTATTTCTTAACATAAATTATTTCATTTTTTGTTTCTGTGGTTAACACAGTGGATGTTAATCATATTCAAGAATGATTGGATGGGAAATTGGAAATTCACCCCGGGGATCACTTCTGTGACTCTGCTCGACAGTGGCACAGGAAAATAATTTTCTTGGGTGGCAAAAGCCAGGGTACCTGTTTGGCTAGGCTTGTATAGGCCCTAGGGCTGTTAGCCTAGTATCTACCTTTGAACCTATGATCTCTACTGCAGTAGTCTAAGCTACATGGGTTATATCCTGCTAAGTATATAACAGCCGGCCAGCTTCCAAAGCTTCAGGGCATCTTCCACATCCCCAAACCATTAGACAGCTCAAGCTGAGCTGACTAAAAACAGGTTTGGGTGCCAATTCCTTCAGAGCTTTCCTGCTGCTGAAGAGATCACTCCTCTGCGGGCTTTCAAGAATCAAAGGCTGGCTAATAGGTTCATAAGTTCACAGGTATTTTGTCTATCTCTTATTTCTTGTTGGTAATCTTGATATTTCCTTAACTTTGAAGCCATTTATAGACATTTTTACCCTTCTGTTTCTACCCTTTTGGTAATTTTTTAAATACCATTGGTGGTACGGCCTTTCTTCCTACCCTTGTGGTATTTCTTAAATACCGTCGTTGGTATTTCTTCTTCTTCCCTTTTCAGCTAACTTGTGTGTGTTTGATATATATTTAGACATAGATATGGTGGATCTATAGACATATTAGACATAGATATAGTAGAATCAGAACTCGTTGCCTTAGTTTTCTATCTGACCTTTTGTGTGTATTTTGTTCATGATGTCTGATAAAAAGGGCAGAAGCCCACTAACCCTTCTTTCGAGGAGGATGTGTTTCTGCAGGCTTTCCGTGCCCAGCCATCTACCTCTTGGGTGACCCCGCCTGCAGACGAGCTGGTATAACTCATGGTGCAGCATGCCTGGAAGAACCCTGATTATGTTGAGTTGATCCCTCAGAGACCTGACAAGATACCCCCCCCCCCAGGAAAACCCACATTGGTCAAGAGGTTTACCAGTCAATGCTAAGGTGATGGTGGCAGCCACAAAAAAAAGAACAGTGAGTCCTGGGTTGTGGACAAATTAGGAATGCAAATTTTTGCTTCAGCGACTTTGCCATATAGGTTCATAGGTTCATACTAGGCTATCTGCCCTAGGGCATTTACAAGCCTAGCCAGAGTGTGTTTGGCTTTCGCCACCCATTTTAAAATGAATTTTGCTATGCCCTTTATCGAGGTTAGTATACTGTGCATCTGTCTAACAGTGACACAGAAGTGATACCCGGAGTAAATCTACGATCTCCCATCCACTCATCAAGATTCCTCTTGAAGAGAGTCAATGAGGGACTCTGCCTAACCTGGACTGGGATTTTATTCCAGAGTGAAGGGAGCCTCTGTGTTATGAATCTGTCCCTCCAGCATGTCCTGTTTATTTCAGTGTTGAGGTTCAAGTCTCTCGAGCGCGTAGCTCAATGGGATTTGGATTTTCTGAGGTGCAGCATGTCCATTAATTCTGGGTTGGATATGGCTTTATACGTCAGACACAGATCGCCTCTGAGCAGGCGGTATGCCACTGAGTAGAGCTGGAGTTTCTTTAACCGGGCAGCATATGGCATCTGTTTGAGCCCTTTGATCATCTTGGTGAGGTACTTTTGGGGTCTTTCCAGTTGCTGCAGATGCCTGGTAAGGTACATCCCAAAAGGGGCATTGTACTCAATTATGGGCCTGGTGAGGGATGAGTAAAGAGGCATTATGACCTCCCCTGATCTAGATGTGAATCCTTCATGATTAGGTGGGCTATATAAAATGTTTTTCTAACCACTTTGGCCACGTGGTTGTCGAATGAGAGATTGCTATCAACTTGGGTCCCCAGGTCCCTAATTACTTCTTCCGTACTTAATGGATTACCACCTATGTGGTAATTTGTGGGCACTTCGTTTTTGCCGAAGGGGATGACTATACACTTTTTGGCGTTTAGCTTGAGGCCATGGCTCTGGCACCAGTTGTCTGTTTCTATGAGGCCTGAATTACTTGGCACATTTTACAAGGCTCTAAAGAGACTTGTTTTTCAAACTTGCTGGAACACTTGCAGGACAGGTGTCTGATGAGGTAAGGGACAAAGTTGCCTCGCAGCTCGTAACCCTGGAATCGCTCTCCAATTCATCCAAGAGGTTGCTCTCACATGCAACTGAAGGTGTTGGCTAGAGCATCAGGCTCAGGCATAGTTATGAGATGCCATGCCTGGATGCTAAATGCTCCAATCGAGGCATCTTCCCTTTTTGTCCCCAAGGTGAAAGACACCCTGGCCAGGTGTGAGCAGAATGGTAAGACCCTGTCTGCCATAGGTCTACATTTTTACAATCCTCAACGTCCCTTTTCCAGGAACCAGAGGAGCAGAAATATGTGGCACAAAAAATCTCAGGGTCCTTTCTGTGCCACATGTGGCAATGATACCCCTAGGGGCAGAGGGGGTAACATTTCTGGAAGATGCACCTACCGAGGCAGAGGGGGTCCGCGTAATCAGGGACTCAGGGATTCTTTCTCTGGGAAGCCTTACCAGCACTCCTGAAGAGAGGTCTGATTGTTTTCCTCTGGAAGCAGTCAGGGGACATTTCTTTCTGCACCACACTGCCTGGCATTCAATAATTTCCAGCCGCTGGGTGCAGAAGATCATAACCAGAGGCTACACCATTCCCCTCATCACTTATCCAAAACTTCCGTCAAAACTTCCTGATGTTCCGCCTAGTCAAAAGGAAGAAGCAGCTGCAGAAATACACAAGCTGTATCAAAAAAGAGTCATACAATTAGTCTCACCAGACCAGTACGGATCTGGATTCTACTCAAGATTCTTTTTGGTGCCAAAAAGACGGGACTGTAGACCAATTCTGGATCTTAGCAATTTGAACAAGTCCATTGCCCAAACAAAATTCTAGATGGTCATGGTTCAGTCCATTCTCTCTTTTCTAAGGGAAGACGATTGGATGTGCTTGATAGATCTCCAGGACACATATTACCACATCAAAATGGACAAATGCTCCAGGTGTATATTTCCCTTCTGGCTAGGAGTCAATCACTACCAATTTCATGCCCTGCTGTTCGGACTCTCTACAGCCCCTAGACTGTTCACAAAGTGCATGGCAGTGGCTACAGCTCACTTGAGACTGCAAAGATTCTGGGTGTTTCTGTATTTGGGCGATTGGCTCCTTACTGCTCCCACCAAGCATCTTCTGGTAACAGCCCTGCAATACACTCTTTCCCTGGTGAGACTTTTGGAATAACAATAAACTGGGAGAAATCCAACATTGCTGCATCTCAGAACATAGAATTCATTGGAGCAGTCTTTGACACCCGTTCTTGTCTGGTGTCGCTCCCAGCTCACAGACTTCAGAGATCTGGGTGATACTCTGTCAAAACAAAGCCTCAGCAAGGGAGGTTCTTCAGGTTTTAGGATCCATGGCAGCTTCCATACCAATAGGGCCTCTTGTGAAACTGTACATGTGAATACTTCAATGGCTTCTGCTATTTCAATGGTTTCTGAATTACCACCCTCTATGCTTTCAAATACAGATAACCAATTGTTGTAAGCAGGATCTTCTTTGGTGGATGAGGCCAGACACAGAACTTTGGAGCTGTCCATTCCATCCCCCCCAACCCAAGGCCATTGCGACCACAGATGCTTCCCTGATAGGGTGGGAGTGCCATTTCTAGGGAAAGACAGTCCAAGGCGCATGGTCCACTTTGGAAGCCAACCTGCATATAAATGTTCTAGAACTGAGAGTGGTGCTGTTAGCATTGCAAGCATTCCAGTCTGCTCTTCCTTCTGGAACGATCGCAATTCAATCAGACAACATGTTAGTAGTCTGGTATATCAACAAGCAAGGAGGAACCAAGTCCTATCCCCTGTGTCGGGAGGCCATGAGAATTTAGCAGTGGGTGATAGCTTCCAACCGCTTTCTGGTAGCAATGCATATCCTCAGCAATTCCAACATGATTGCAGACAAGTTGAGCAGATGTATTCTCCTGCCTCATGAGTGGTCCCTCAATCCCGATGTAGTGGAAAAAGTTTTCAGTCATTGGGGCCAGCTTTGCTGCGACCTATTCGCCTCCCCGTCAAACAAGAAATGCAGCAGCTATTTTGCCCTATTCCCCCCACAGGGGGAGTCCCCAGGGGATGCTCTTGATTCACGATTGGCCCACAAGACTGCTATATGCCTATCCCCCATCCCTCTGATTCCCCAATTCATAAAGAAATCTATTTGGTTGAAATACAAAGTGATCCCTCATAGCCCCCTTTTGGCCTTGACAAGTTTGGTTCCCCTTCCTTCGGCCTCATCTATTATGTCGACCGTGGATTCTGGACCCTCTTCCAGACCTGATTTCTCACCCCCAAGGGATGAGTCACCCAAACCTATCTAGCCTCAAGCTGACAGCTTGGTTTCTCCACTTCCGTTAATCACCAGGCAGGATAACCTTCCCTCACTGGTACATGATATTATCCTGACCTCTCACAAACCATCCACCTGTATCTACTATCTAGACAAATGGAAGAGTTTCTCTATTTGGTCTATGAAAAGGAGGCTATATCCGTACTCAGCTCCAGTTACAGCAGTTTTACAATACCTGTCAAAATTCTTTGAAGATGGAGCTGCAGCTTCTACCATACGAGTACATCTAGCAGCTATCTCTAACTTTCATGATGGATTGGATGATTCTCCCCTCATCTTGCTTCAGTTATGCAAAATCTTTCTTAAAGGGATCTCTCACATTAGGCCTCTAATCAGACAACCTATAAGAGCCATGGATCCTCACGTTAGTTATTCAGTCCTTAACTCAACCCCTTTTGAACCTGCAGTGAAGTGTAACCTCAACTTTTTGTCTTGGAATTCCCTTTTCCTGGTAGCCATCACATCAGCCAGATGAATTTCAGAGCTTCAAGCATTATGCACTAAAAGGCCCTATTTAATCTTCTACAAGGACAGAGTATCACTCCAGACAAACCCATCTTTTCTTCCCAAAGTTATTTCAGATTTTTCCATCAATCAGACTATTGATTTGCCAGTATTTTTCCCAAATTTTACTAATAAAGGGGAATACTGTCAACATTCTTTGGATGTACACAGACAACTGAGGTTTTATTTAGACAGAACCAAAGCAATACGTAAAACTGACCAACTTTTCATTTCCTTCTCTGGACCTAGAATGGGAAATTTTGTCTCCAAGGTCATTTTTATCAAAATGGCTAAGGGACTGCATACGCTACATCTATTCACTTGCAAAAAAAAACCTATACCACAGAATGTTAAAGCCCACTCTACCAGATCTATGGCAACGTCTGTAGCCTTCCATTTGAGAGGCTCTATGGATGACATTTGTGCAACAGCCCCATGGGCTAACCCCCACACTTTTATTAATCATTGCAAATTGGATGTGGTCTCCAGAGAGAGAGCTGTCTTTGGCTCAGTGGTGCTCAGGAATGTTCTTCCATAAGGGCCGCCCAAGGAACACAAGGTAACTGGGGATTCTGCCCCATCAGTGATGAATGGAATGTAGATTAACAACATCAGATAGAGAAGTTATGTCTTAGCATAATGTTCTATCTGTGTTGTTGATCTTCTTTCATTCATCACTTCCCACTCTCCTTCCCCTTCCAAAGGCTCCTGGGGGATACTTTGGGTCCAAGTGGTGAGTTAGGGCATTTGTGCAGAAATGGCCTCTGCTTTACTAGTACAAGATGGGAAAACTCAATCTGAGGTAACAGGGAGAAGGTCACTATGGGGAGAAGCTTAGCTCAAGAGTTTTTTGGCTGGTGCGAGCTTGGAATTAGGCTGACTTGGTTCCGAGGGCTTGTTACCGAATACATCAGTGATGAATGAAAGAAGATCAACAACACAGATGGAATGTTATGGTATGACATAACATTTTTTTTTACTGACTTTTGCTGCTTAGCTTCTCAAGGAAAGATGCACCATTTTTCGTTGGACCACAGAACAAACTATAAGTCCCTCAGTTGGACATTCTTCCAGACACAAAAAGAAAAAGAGAAAGTTAAAATTAGCTAAATTGCATCTGCCATTACAGCAGGCTAGTAATTTCCCTCAGACACAAGTGAGTAATTTTGCTGTGGTCAAAGCTGTTCCTCAGACTACTCATCTTTTTCCTCAGATCCCTGCATGTTATTCATACAGGCACTGTTTGTGGACTGGGGGTAAGCTACATCCTCTGTGGCTGTGGGAGTCTCCTTCAGAGACAAGAGAAGGACACTTATGAGAGCCTTGGGAGAAAGGACAGGTAAGGTGCCCCTGCGTAGACAGAATGTTGTGCCATCCCTGGTGAAGCGGTTGCTGTGATGAATAAATGTGTTTGCCCAAACTTTCCTGTCAAAAAGAATCAGAAAATTAAACATTTGTCTTCTCCTACACCAGTTCCTTTTTTAAGAGTAGTTTATTAATACTGGCTTAGTGTGTTATACATTGTATTGGCCTTTCTTAAAAGGTAGTTTCTGATAAAAGAAAAAGAGATTCCTCTTTTCTTGAAGAGATTCAAGATTCTAAATATGTAGAGAAATGTGATGGGACAGGTGCAAGTTTCTCTCCTCAGATTTCTGATTTATACTCAGAGGAGAGCACTGTATTTGAATCTCCCTGAGAGGGATTCTCTTTCTCTGATAGTATTTCCAGAATGTGCCAGGGTTTTCAGTGGGAGAGCACTGAGGTTTCCCAGTCCCACAGAAAATAGTATGAGCTGTTACAACTGGAATTCCCAGAATCTTCACCCAATGCTGCCAGCATTGGAGGATGTTTTTGTCACAGCCTGTGGTTTCCTAATAGTCAGCCTGCTGCACCGAAGAAAGCACATGGAATGTACAACGTTCCTCAGTCTTTCAAATTTCTATACACTCATCCCAGAGCTGACCCAGCAACTACAGCTTTAGTTAATCCAGCTGTTGTAAGACACTTTATTAATTCTAATCCTTCTCCTTCAGACAAGGATACTAAAGCTGTTGATAAGTTGGGAAAACAAGTGTATGCTTCTGCAACTTTGATTTTTTTAACTTTAAATTGTCAAGCTCGCATGTTAAAGTTTGTTCTGATTAATTGTGAAAGTATGAGGAGTGTTTTATCTGCAGTTCCCTCTTGTTAGGATAACTCTGCTTTGTGTGATTTGGTTTCAATATGTGGACAACAATCCTGATTTCCATACCAGATCAGTCGAGGCCCGGGTTAACAACAACCGCCACCAGTACTGTTAGCCAACAGGGTGTTGGTGGAAATTGGGCTACTGTTGGCCAAAGGAGAAGGAGAAGAAGTGGGGGAAGACATGCCTGAAGGCAGGAAGAGAGGAGGAAGGCTAGGAGTGTGGTAGTGAGTGTAGGAACTTTGAATGTTGGCAGTATGACTGGTATAGGGAGAGAGCTAGCTGATATGATGGCGAGAAGGAAGGTTGATATATTGTGCGTGCAAGAGACCAGATGGAAGAGGAGTAAGGCCAGGTGTATTGGAGGTGGGTTCAAATTGCTCTACCATGGTATGGATGGGAGGAGAAATGGGGTAGGGGTTATCCTGATGGAACAATATGCCAAGAGTGTTTTGGAGGTGAAGAGTGTCAGATAGACTGATGTTTATGAAGCTGGAAATTGATGGTGTGATGATAAATGTTGTTAGTGCATATGCCCTACAAGTTGGGTGTGTGATGGATGAGAAAGAAAAATTTTGGAGTGAGTTGGATGAAGTGATGGAGAGAGTACCCAAGGGTGAGAGAGTGGTGATTGGAGCGGATTTCAATGTGCATGTTGGTGAAGAGAACAGTGGGGATGAAGAAGTGGTAGGTAGGTATGGTGTTAAGGAGAGGAATGCAGAAGGTCAGATGGTAGTGGATTTTGCGAAAAGGATGGACATGGCTGTGATGAATATGTATTTTAACAAGAGGGAGGAGCATAGGGTGACATACAAGAGTGGAGGAAGATGCGCACAGGTGGATTATATCCTATGTAGGAGGGCCAGTCTGAAGGAGATTGTATACTGTAAAGTGGTGGCAGGGGAAAGTGTAGTTAGGCAGCATAGGATGGTGGTCTGTAGGATGACGCTGGTGAGCAAAAAGAGGAGGAGGAGTGTGAGGGCATTGCCAAGGATCAAATGGTGGAAGTTGAAAAAGGGTGATTGTGAGGTGGAGTTCAGGGAAGAGTTAAGACAGGCAATGGGTGGCAGTGAAGAGTTACCAAATAACTGGGTAAGTACAGCAGAGCTGGTAAGGGAGACCGCTAGAAAGGTGCTTGGTGTAACATCTGGATAGAGGAAGGAGGACAAGGAGACCTGGTGGTGGAATGAGGAAGTACAGGAGACTATACAGAGGAAGAGGTTGGTGAAGAAGAAGTGGGATTGTCAGAGAGAGATGAAGAAAGTAGACAGGAGTATAAGGAGATGAGGTGTATGGCGAAAGCTGAGGATAAAGCGTATGGAGATTTGTATGAAAGGTTGGACACTAAGGAGGGAGAAAAGGGCCTGTACCAACTGGCTAGACAGAGGGACTGAGCCGGGAAAGATGTGCAGCAGGTAAGGGTGATAAAGGATAATGAAGGAAATGTACTTACAAGTGGGAAGAGTGTGTTGAGCAGATGGAAAGAGTACTTTGAGGGGCTGATGAATGAAGAGAAAGAGAGAGAAAGAAAGTTGGATGATCTGGGGTAGTGAATCAGAAGTACAATGGATTAGCATGGAGGAAGTAAAGATAGCTATGAAAAGGATGAAAAATGTAAAGGCTGTTGGTCCAGATGACATACCTGTGGAAGCATGGAGGTGTTTAGGAGAAATGGCAGTGGAGTTTTTAACCAGATTGTTTAATGAAATCTTGGAAAGTGACATGATGCCCAAGGAGTGGAGAAGAAGTGTTTTGGTACTGATTTTTAAGAATTAGTATAATGTGCAGACTGTAGTAACTACAGAGGGATAAAACTGATCAGTCACAGCATTAAGTTATAGGAAAGAGTAGTGGAAGCTAGGTTAAGAAGGGATGTGATGATTAGTGAGCATAAGTATGGCTTCATGCTGGGAAAGAGCACTACAGATGCAATGTTTGATCTGAGAGTGTTGATGGAGAAGTATAGAGAATGCGAGAAGGAGTTGCCTTGTGTCTTTGTGGACTTAGAGAAATCATATGACAGGGTGCCCAGAGAGGAATTGTGGTATTATATGAGGAAGTCAGGTGTGGCAGAGAAGTATGTAAGAGTGGTTCAGGATATGTACAAGGGTAGTGTGACAGTGGTGAGGTCTGCGGTAGGAGTAATGGATGCATTTAAGGTGAAGGTGGGATTACATCAAGGATTAGTTCTGAGCCCTTTCTTATATGCAGTGGTGATGGACAGGTTGACAGATGAGAGAAGTCTCCGTGGACTATGATGTTTGCGGATGACACTGTGATCTGTACTGAGAGTAGGGAGCAGGTTGAGGAGACCCGGGAGAGGTGGAGATATGCTCTAAAGAGGAGAGGAATGAAGGTCAGCAGGACTAAGACAGAATATATGTGTGTGTGAATGAGAGGGAGGCTAGAGGAGTGGTGAGGATGCAGGGAGTAGAGTTGGCGACGGTGGATGAGTTTAAATACTTGGGGTCAATAGTTCAGAGTAACGGTGAGTGTGGAAGAGAGGTGAAGAAGAGAATACAGGCAGAATGGAGAGGGTGGAGAAGGATGTCAGGAGTGATTTGTGACAGCGTACCAGTAAGAGTGAAAGGGAAGGTCTACAAGAGGGTAGTGAGACCAGCTACGTTATATGGGTTTGAGATAGTGCCATTGACAAAAAGGCAGGAGTCAGAGCTGGACATGGCAGATTTAAAGATGTTAAGATTTGCACTGGGTGTGACGAGGGTGGACAGGATTAGGAATAAGTGTATTAGAGGGTCAGCCCAGGTTGGACAGTTTGGAGACAAAGCCAGAGAGGTGAGATTGTGTTGGTTTGGACATGTGCTGAGGAGAGATGCTGGGTACATTGTGAAAAGGATGCTAAGGATGAAGCTACCAGGTAACCGGAAAAGAGGAAGGCCTAAGATAAGGTTTATGGATGTGGTGAGAGAGGACATGCAGGTGGTTGGTGTGGCAGACCAAGATGCAGAGGACAGGAAGAAATGGAAATAGATGATCCACTGTGGCAACCCCTAATGGGAACAGCTGAAAGAAGACGTTTCTTCCATTTCTCAGGTTACTAATACTTGTTTAAATTCTGTTTATCACTATGTAGTTACTGCAATCAAGGCTGTTGCCTCTGATACTGTGTTAAGAACTTTTCCCTGGCTATGTTCTCAGAACTGCCCAGAAGTTGTAAAAGATGAGATTTTGAATGATTCTTTGGATAGAAATTTTGTTTTTGGACCCTCTGCTGCAGAGGTTATCGTAAAATGTGATGAGAGGGATTACATGATTCATGGAATCTTTTGAATTTTTAAGCCCTTCTTCTCCAAAATTATTCAAGGGATTTTCTGCTGCCTTCTACAGTTTTGACAAGAAGCAAAACAAATAGTCACAACCAAATGCTGGCAAGCAGATATTTAAAAAGCAAATGCAAGGGGTTCCAAAAAGAATGCAGGAACACCCCACAACAAAGGACAGTCAAATAAGAAAGAATGACTATATAAGGAACCTTGTCTCCCCTCCCATGCTGGCAGTCCCTTACCCCTTCCAGAAAGTCAGAATTTCCATTTTTTTTTCTGGCAACAGACTGTTTCAAACAAATGGATTATGTTGTTAATTCAACAGAGAAATGGCATTGGGAAGAAATTCCTTCCTTTCAGGGAATTCCTCCACTTCCACTAGCTCAAGCCCTTCTGTTTCTTCCTGTCCTGCAACATATGCTCTCGGGGTGGGGGGTAATAGAACCAGTTCCTCCTTCCCAGCTAGGAAAAGGATTTTAATCAAGAATGCTTTTGGTGCCAAAGAAAGAACATGCCTGGAGACCAATGCTGTTTTTCTTTCCTAAGTAAAAGCGCCCAAGTTCAAAATGCTTTTCTTCACATTGTGTTGCCCCTTTGTACTCATTTGGGTTTTTCAGTAATCTTAGATTTAAAAGATGCACATCTTCACATTCTTATTCACCCAGATTTCAAGTGATTTTTAAGGATTTGTCTGTCTGGATCACATTATCAGTTCTCTGCCTTATTCTTTGGACTATCCACTGTGCCAAGAGTGTTTACAAAGTATCTAGTTCCTGTTGTAGCCCATTGCAGGCTACAGGGTATCCACATTTTCCATATTTAGGTGACTTGCTTATCTTTGAAGACTCTTTTTCAAGGTGTCAGAAATCTCTCACCTGATTCAGAGATCTCCTAAACAAGCTGGGATTACCAGAAAATATTCAGAAGTCTTTGTGACTCCTTCACACAAAATTGAGTTCTGAGGTGTCTACTAGACACCTCAGTACTAAGTGCTTTCTTCCACAGAAAAAAAAAAATATTTAGATCTATTCCAGGGGTTTTCTACGCAGACTTCAGTCACTGCAAGGAAATAACTCAGGATTCTGGATCTCATGAAATCCATGATTCTTATGATACCTTGCAAGACGCCACATGAGAAAGATAAATGGTATCTGAAGTCAGTTTAGTCCAAGCACTAACATACTTTATCTTTTCATATTCCAGTTCTGAGATTTGTGAAAATGGAAATCATGTGGTTGAGACAATAAATATTCCAGAATCTAGGTCTCCCTTTTTCCCCTCCTGCTCCAAAGCAGTCAGTCATCACAGATGCCTTGGATTTTTCTTTGGGCGCAGTATCAAAGGGAATAAAGGTGCAAGGTCTCTGGGACAGGAAAGGCCAACCAAAGCATACAAACATAAAAGAGATGCTAGAGCTCAAATCAAGGCTGTCAACTCTGAATCATCTGTGGTCCCTAGGGCAACTTCAGGTTGTTACAGACAATACCACAGTCATGTGGTACATAAACAAGGAACGAGGAACCAGACCCTACTCCCTATGTAGATTAGCCATGTTAGTATGGGGTTTATCTTTATAGCACAGCCTTACTCTACGGGCATCTTACTTTCTGTCAGAGCAAAAGTGGGTGGCAGACAAGCTGAGCAGGACAAAGGGAGACCCTCACTAATGGAAACTAGATCAGGAGGTCTTCTAAGATTTGATCCATCTGTAGGGAGTTCCCCAGGTAAACCTTTTTGCCTCCTCTCAGAACAATCAGCTGGCAAATTTCTACTCCAGGACTCCATACAAGAAGGCCTGGAAGACAGATACTTTTTTCTTTCCTTGGACAGAAATGTTCCTATATGGTTTTCCACCACTTCTAAAGACATCCAAGGTACTTATGAAGATTCAGAAGGAATCACCAAACATCATTTCAGTGAATCCCTACCAGCCTAGGCAATAGTGGTTCTTCCTTCTTTTAAAATTTTCCAGGAGCAATTACCACAAGCTTCTTCAAAGAACGAATTTACTCACACAGGAACAGGGGTGTGTGATACATCCTGCCCCAAACAACTACAATTGACTGCCTGGATGTTAGGGTCTTAATACCTTTCAGACACCTGTTTATTGAGGATGTGAGATAGGTACTAATGGAGGCAAGAAAGCCTGCTACTATAAAATCATATATAAGCAAATGGAAATTTTTTTTTAGTTGATGTCAACAAAATAACTAGTACCCTTTCATGGCTAGTATTTCTCTGGTTTTGCAAAATCTCTGTGAGTTACTTTCTAGTGGCTCTTACTCCTTTATCAAGGTTCATATGTCAACCATTTAAGCATGTCTGCCCATGGATCATTCTATTTCAATGCATTTTCATGTGAAAATGTTTTTGAAAGAGGTGATATAGAAGATATCTCCAAGAATACTGGCAGCTTCTCCTTGGGATATTAATTTAGTGTTAGAGAAGCTAATACTTGCTCAATTTGAACCAGCTCATCTGGCTGACTTGAGGTTTTCATCATGGAAAACAGTTTTATTAATTGCTCCAACCTCTGAAATAAAAGTATCTGAGTTGCAAGCTCTTATGGAGGGTCAGTCATATCTCATTTTCCACAGAGACAGGGTTTCTTTGAGATGTAGTCCTTCTTTTATGCCTAAAGTGAAATCTAAGTTTACTTCAAACCAAACTATCAATTTCCTTGTGTTCTCTGAACCCAAAAACAAGGAAGAAAGGAAACTATCTTGACGGAACAAAATCTTTCAAAACTTCCAATCAGTTGTTTATTCCTTGTGAAGGCAAGAATGGAAAACCTTTGTCAAAACAGACCATTTCCAAATGGTTATCTCAGGCTATTACCTGTTTTTATTCCTACCACAACAAAAGTATTCCAGGCAGGATCAAGGCACACTCTCAGTTAACTAAGTTGGGAAGAAATCTTAAGCTTTATGCTGAACAGATAGATGGATTTAAACATCTAAACTGCAGGAACTTATTGAAGCAATTGTCTCTGTACTCAGTACGATACAGATTAGTCAATGATTACCTCATACTTGTGATAAATGATTAATGCTGCTGCTGCTATGTTGGCTGCAATTGCTATGTAGATAAGACAACATAGTTATGGTATTAGTGATACTATATTTCTTGTGAATAACTCAGTTTATAATACAAACCAGGGAAAATTATATTTTCAAAAAAGTACTGGTAGACTGGGAAATGAATTACCACTAGAGATTAGAAAGCCCAAACTGAACGTTATTTTTTATTTCTCCTTTTCATTTTAAATCTGATACATAGAGCTCTCTTTCAGTTTCTACCACTCTAGCTCAGTGTGGGTGACTACTATCCGGATTCGCAGGATCTTTTCCTTCTCTCGAAACAGTATCTCAGAACAATATTTTCCTTGAGTTTTCCATTCTCCCCTACTTACAGATACATGTTGCGTAGAGTTTTTCTTTACTTCACTTTCCTATTTTATACTGACTGAAATTGGTTTAGAACTCTGACCACAATCTGTCTTTAATGAAGTTTTCTTGTTGTTAAGGTTCTCATTACTCAGTATTTACTTGCTTCTTAGACTTCTCTGTTTTTGAACTTTTTGTTTTAGCTTAATAACAGACCACATTTTGCTCAGGTTGTATATTCACAATTTCCTAACTTGGTTTCTTTGGAATTTCCCCTTTCAGTGAGAGATTTCCTTTTTTTTACACAAGAAACATCTTAAATTATCACTTATAACATAGGCAATCATACATTTATATAAATGAAAACAACCATACTGAAACATTTTCAGTTACAAATATTATACTTCACGTATAATCTATCCAGTCATTGCCAGTCAAACATTACATAGCTCATTCAAATCCTGCCTTCTTTTAAACCTCATCCCCTTGATTCACACCTTTTATATGCAATTTGCTCCTACCCTTTTCTAAAGATCCAGTTTCCAGTTGTTTTATCTTTGGTACTATATTCACTACTTCTAGTACAGTTCCAGTAATTTAGACTTTGATTTCCATTTTCTAGTAATTGCTTTTTTGGTAGCCACAAGAATTAAGACTCAGCAAGGCCTTACTATGTCTAAGCAATTCCAATTCTGTGTCAGAGCTCAAGAAATCATTTCTTTAGCTATACCAATTTTCTCACCCAATATTTCTCATAAAGTCATCTGCAGGTAAATTTTAAAGCCTACCAATTCATTATACTCCCAGAAAATATATTCCCAACACACTTCCAATATTTGCAATCTACCTGAAGAAAAATTCTTTGGCATCTACTTGGGGTATAAAAATACCTAGTTAAAGAATTCCAAGCAATGATCCTAAATATTCTAGACTTTGTTGCATATTTGGGAGACATACAGTAGTTCTAAATATAATGCAAATAACAAAGGGGAAAGAGGACACTCCTGCCTGGCTCCTCTGCTCAAACAGAAATTCTCAGAGAGGAGTCCACCCACCTTTAATTTTTGCCTCTGATCCCTCAAATAATCTCCTAATCAACCTTAAATTTTAAATGCTTCCATTGCCATGCTCATAAAATCCCAGCTTACTCTTTCAAATGCTTTCTCTGCCTCAAGACCCATCAACAACAGTGGTATTTTCTTACATTCTGCTTCCTTCAGGATCATCATTGGTCTATTAATGTTGACAAATGTTTGCCTTCCCTCCACAAAACCACAGTGATCAGTATCTATCACTTTTGGCAACATCTTTGCCATTCTTTTAGACATTCTAGACATAAACACTTTATAATGCTTTAGAATTGAAATGGGCCTATATGAAGCTGGCTCTGATGGGTCTTTACCCTCTTTAGAATTTACAGCCACCACCGCTTACTGACAGGATGTTGGTGCTTCTCCTCCTCTTAAAACACTGTGAAGCAAATCCTTCCAGATCTTTATCATTTTTTCCCTCCTAACTTCCAAACTTCCACAGGAATACCATATATTCCTGTGGACTTTCCTGCAGATTGGTTATACATCACTATTTTTATTTCACCTCCTCCTATCCTAACTGTTAGCAATTGAGCTTCATCTACTTCTAATCTTGGCATATTTAATTCTTGCATAAAATTTCCATTTGTATCTTTTCTTCATTTCCATATTTCTCTCTGCTTTATACGTATTTTCATAAAATGTCCAAAGTATTTCTAGCCTCTCTACAGGAACTATTGTTATCTTCCTTGTTATAGGCTCCCTAAAATTGGCGGCAACCCTTTCTACGTCTACAGTCAAAATGCCCATATAATCTAATAAGTGCACCTGCCACTTGTATGTTTACACCTGTTGGTAGAATGTGCCATCATATACAATAATTGGAGGTTTCTTAGGTTGGACTGTTTGGTATGGGATAAGCTTGGTAGTCATCCCAAATGTGTTTTTAGGAAGGCAAGGTCATTGAAACAATTGTTAGAGAAGGGTGACAATGTTTCCAATGCAACTGGTAGGCCCGTCGGGAACTTTAAATGTGGTAGATGTAGTGTGTGCCATCACATTCTACCAACAGGTGTAAACATACAAGTGGCAGGTGCACTTATTAGATTATATGGGCATTTTGACTGTTATACAAAAAATGTGGTGTACATGGCACAGTGTGCACAGTGTCCGGCGTTTTACGTCGGAAAAACTAGTAGAGCCTTTAGAGACAGGATTAATGAGCACTTGTCAGATATAAGGCTAAGGAAAACCACCAACGCCCTTTACAGGCATATTGAAACACATGGTGGGCATCATTTTAAATTTTGTATATTGCAAAACATAGTTAAGGATGTACAGGGTAGGGTTTTGGATTTGCATTTAGACATTAGTGAGGTGAGGTGGCAACTTAGGTTGAATGCAACAGTTTTTCCTGGCATTAATGACCACATCAGTATAGCCCCAATCTTGAAACTGAAACATATTCTTGGGTGATTAACCAACAATTCCACTTGTCATGTATAATGATTGTACTTAGTTCACTATCACATATTACTCGGTGTGGGGTTTAGTGTTTATCATCTTATTATGTTTTGTTACGTAATTTTTGATTTTGATTTATGAAGTATTTATTATTTTTTATTATTATTAATGCAGTATGTTATTATATTATTAGTTGTTTGTTTGTGTGTGTGTGTGTGTGTGTGTGTGTGTGTGTGTGTGTGTGTGTGTGTGTGTGTGCTCAGGTTACTTTAAGCATGATGAAAGTTTCTTTTAAAGTTATTTAATTGACTAATTGACTAATTGATCAATGATGTCATCTTAAGCTGTATAAATTTTGGTGTGTGACCATTTTTTAACATTTGTTCTGAAGAAGTCTGAATAAAGACGAAACCTAGGTCAAATTCGATTTTGTGGTGGTTTCAGTCCTCCAGTTCCTGTTGTTGGTTCATTCATTTTTCTATTTGTTTACATCCTTCCTACTGCCAGTAAGTCATTAAATTGTAAAAAGTCCCTTATTAGCATACTCTGGGTTAAACTGAGAACTGTAACAACAGGATGAATTATTTTCCTAAACACTGCATTTCTACTTGTGTAATAAAATACTGTTTATGTCTGTATATACTCCTTATATGTAATGATTTCTAAGTGATATTTTTTCAAACATACTGTGTTTTTATAAGCATGACCATACTTATAAAATCTAATAATGCCTGCAGTTCTCTGCCATTCACATATCCCTCATTTCTTCAAAGATCACTTTGCGCTTAATAGTCTTGAAGCTAGATAATAGATTTTTTTTTGTTCTCTACAAAAGATTTTACACGTTTCTTCTCAGATCATTTTGCACTTTATATTCTTGAAATTAGATAAGACATTATTTGGTACACCCATCTGGGCGCATAATCCTTGTCTTTCACAGAGCCCTAAAATATTTTGAATCATTAATGTTTATTTAACTATGTTTTAAACTTAAACCTGACAAATGATGAGCCTCCTTTAGTTTTAATTAACCAATAAACCAAACAAGCATTAAAAATGCATTGCAGTATTGCTTTAATGTTTTGTCATGTAATTGATTTGTTCAGAATGGTAAACAGTGTGAATAAAGAAAAAAAATAGCTACATAAAGACATTGCGTCACTTGTTATCTTAATTCCAAAAGTGATTAGGACAACATCTTTGTAAAATTAAGAAGGCATAAAACATTGCTTGAAGAACAGAAAATGAAGCACTTCCTTAGAGATGAGGAAATATATGCCAGTGGTAGAATTTATCCAATTAGAGAATCAAAAATCAAAACGACTATCTCCCTGTTATAGATCCTAATGCTATTCCCATGTTGACTGAACAAAGGTTTTAGACACCAGTAATTGCAGACAATTGCTGTGGTTGTCACAGAGAATGGAGAATGGTGGTCAATGCGATCCACAACCTTGATCCAGCCAATTCAAGCCTCAGGAGATATTTTACAATAGCATTGCACCATGTGTACCAGGACAAAGGGAAGCAGGGTGGGGAATGTGGCACAGGGTAAAGTTGCCATAACTGGCAACAGGAAGTAACTTTTGTACTGATAAAGTACGCTGTTTAAATTCTAATGCTCTAAATTCCTCACATGAGCATGTCTAAGAATTTTCAAGAAAGCTTAATTTAAAATACATATGTCAGCATTTGTCAAAGAGTATGTCTCGTAACTTTTTATGGGAGTTCAGTGCATTCAGTCCACCTTTAATACAAATGTTAGCAACAGTCTGAGAAAGCCTGTGAGCTAGGTATTAGTCGCAATTTAAAGAATGCATCTAACACTTAATTTTATAATCTAACCAATGAAGAGACAAATATTTTAAAAGAACTTTGTAATAACAAATTAGAATTATGAAGTCAAATAAAGGTGGAGGGATTGTGGTTATGGGCAGTAGTACCTGTGTTGGAAAAAAGTGAGAACTATTAAATGTTTTTAAACACCTTTACCAGTTGTGATATAAGCAGACTTACATTTATATAAAAGTAATCAAATCATATTAACAAGTTCACATTTACAAATACTATCATATCATCATGTAATTATTACATTACATAAATTATTAATTTCCTTCTATCTCTTAAACCTCGTTCCTCCTCCAAAATATTTTTTTTGCATGTATTGCTCCTACAGTTTCAATGTATTTCTATGTAAGTTATTCCTACACCTTTCCAAAGATACCACATCTTGTTATCTTATCTCTTGTTACAATATTCACTACTTTAAGTATAGTTGGTTTAGATTTTGGTTCAATTTTCTAGTAATTGCTTTCTTGGCAGCCCCCAGAATTAAACTTATCAAGGGCTTATTATGTCTAGGACATTGATATCCTGTATCCCAGCTAAAAAAAAATGTCCTCAGTTACACTCATTTTCTCACCCAGTATTCCTCTGTAGGGAAATGTTAAAGCCTGCCAATTCATTATACTCCCAAAACATATGTTCCCAGTTATCTCTTTCTTCCTCATCATACGTCCAACATTTATCATCTACCTGAGGAAAATTTTTTGGAGTTTGCTTGGGGTATAAAAGTATCTATGCAAATGCTTCCAGGCAAAAATCCAAAATCTTCTAGACTTTGTTGCATATTTGCGAGCCATACATATGTCCTCCCACTGTTTATGTATGAATTGCATATCTAGTCTCTCTTCCTCATCTTTTTGAATTACCCCCCACCCGCTTCATCATCATTCTTTGCCACAAGAAGTATTAAATATAGGTGGACATTGCAAGAAGGTTAAACTGCTAAATATTAATGAGGCATACAAAAGTCTTTACACTGTTTTGCAGAACATGACAAGCAATGGTCAATAGTGGAGAAATGTGTCTTTTTGCGTATAGAATTTCCACAGCTGTGCTATTTGGTATTCCTAAAGTATACAAGGATGCAGCTAATCCACCCTTTAGATCCATCATGGATGAACAGGATGACCTGCACCTCTCATTTCAGGGCTTTCACTTAAAGGCTCAAATCTTTGCTGTCCCCAGTGCATTATTTTTAAGCAAAATCTATTTGATGTGTATTCCAACATAACTAACATATCATTCCCAAAATTGGATTGTATTAATATGGATCACCTTAATGCCAGAAATCTAAACAATACATTGCCTGATCTTGAGGGACTCTTGGATTTGGAAAAACATTCATGTCTATGTACTTACTGAAAAGTGGTTTAAGAGCAAAAAGGACACTCCCTCTGTACTAGTATTTTTCATATTTCATGCTTTTAGGTCCATTGGCAACAGTGGTGGAGTTTCCATATTTGCCAAGGAATACATTATATCTATATATTAGGTATCTACAAACTGAACTCCTTAAACTACAGATCACTCTAAATAGGATTAATTATCAACTAATAACTTGTTGCAGAATGCCTTCTTTGTCCCCTAACAATCTTGTAAGATTGTTCGGTGTTCTAAAGGATCTTGCTATTATCAAAAACTCCCTTACTTTGGGAGAATTTAAACTACCCTTCAGTAAACTGGGAGACTAATACCTCCAATGTAGGATGTGCCTAAAATTCTTAGACTTAATAAAAAAAATTCCCATGAGCAGCAAATAAACCTACTAGAGAGCATAGCATTCTTGATCCGATTCTTACAAAGATGGCCACGTATTGCATTATTCCTCTGGTAAGCTCTTACAACAAACTTCACTGAATTTAAGGAATACAGACATGCCAGCCTCAATTTACAATGTAATGAAATCTGAAAATTCAGTTTTGACTGCACCTGTCAAGACTTTAATACACCATAAAGATTATCAAGGAATTCATAGCCATTTAGAAAAAAAAATCATGGAGCTAGCATTTCCAAACAGCATTTAATATCATGGGAAATTCAAAAACAAGCCATCTTAGTGGTCCACAGCCATAAATAAACCATACAGCAAAAGAAAGAAACTCCTTGAAGTATTAAGTAAATCCAAAACCAATCTTCTCAAGGAAAATTTCAAAAGCATTACAAAAAAACTGAAGAATAATATCAGACCCACTAAAGGAACCATTAAACTTGGGCTGTCCTTTGAAGCCAAAGGTAGTTATAAATTCTTATTTAGCTATGTTAGAAAATTAAAATTCTTCATTGGTTAGAATGTATTCATAATGGGGCCTCCTTTTCTAACCTAAATGCCAATGCCAATGTAGTTGCAAACAAATTTAGTGCCAACTTCATCCCTGTGACTTTTAGTCAAAGCTCCAAAATATCTGAATCCCTTATTCCCCCAATTATCTCTAAAGATCTTTTACTGAAAGTGATAACCAAGGCCAAAAATACTTCATCCATGACACCTGATAATATACCTGATTGCTTAATTAATAGTGTTAAACATGCCTTTGCAGACACACTCCTCAAGCTTTTTAACTGAAAATTAGCTACTGACTTTGTCACTAATGAGGGGTGTACAGTCGTGGGGATGCTTCTCCATAAGGGTTTCTTTAAAACCAACCCAGTTAATTATAGACTCCTCTGCAAAGCCATGAAATGCATTATAATTGATCTAATAAAGTGCAATATCAAGAATCATGATAGACTTGATCCCCAAAAGTCTGGTTTTGTGAAGGGGTAGACCCTTGCCTATTTAATCTGGTAAATTTCTTAAAAAGGGTTACAGAGGCTGCACATGGTAGCCATGAAGTGCATGTAATGTACAGTGGATATAAAAAGTGTATACACCCCTGTTAAAATGCCAGGTTTTGTGATATAAAAAATGAGAACACAATAAATAATTTCAAAACTTTTCCCACCTTTAATGCGACCTATAACCTGTGCAATTCAATTGAAAAACAAACAAATCTGTTAGGGGAAAAATATAAACAAATTAAAAACTTACAATAAGCTGGTTGCATAAGTGTGCACACCCTTAAACTAATACTTTGTTGAAGTACCTTTTGATTTAATTACTGCATTCAGTCTTCTGGGGTAGGAGTCTATCAGCATGGAACATTTTGACTTGGCAACATTTGCCCACTCGTCCTTGCAAAAGTGCTCCAAATCTGTCAGATTGAGGGGGCATCTCTTGTGCACAGCCCTCTTCAGGTCACTCCACAGATTTTCTATTGGATTTAGGTCTGTGCTCTGGAGGGGACATTCCAAAACTTTAATTTTCCTCTGGTGAAGCTATTCTTTTGTTGATTTGGATGTATGCTTGGGGTCATTTTCGTATTGAAAGGTGAAATTCCTCTTCATAGTCAGCTTTCTAGTAGACACCTGAAGGTTTTGGGCCAAAAGTGACTGGTATTTAGAACTGTTCATAATTCCCTCCACCTTGACTAAAGCCCCAATTCCAGCTGAAGAAAAGCAACCCCAAAGCAAGATACTGCCACCACCATGCTTCACAGTGTGGATGGTGTTCTTTTGGTGATGCAAAGTGTTGTTTTTGTGCCAAACGTACCTTTTGGAATTGTAGCCAGAAAGTTCAGCCTTGGTCTCATCAGACCATAACACATTTTCCCACATGCTTTTGGGAGACTTGATGTATTGTTTTGCAAATTTTAGCCAGGCCTGGATGTTTTTCTGTGTAAGAAAAGGCTTCTGTCTTGCAACCCTACCCCATAGTCCAGACATATGGAGAATACGGGAGATTGTTGTCACATGTAGTACACAACCAGTACTTTCCAGAAATTCCTGCAGCTCCTTCAGTGTTGCTGTAGATCTCTTGGCAGCCTCCCTGACCAGTTTTTGTTTTGTCTTTTCATCAATTTTGGAGGGATGTCCAGTTCTTTGCAATGTCATTGTTGTCCCATATTTTCTCTCCACTTTTTGATGACTGTCTTCATTGTGTTCCATGGTATATCCAATGCTGTAAAAATGTTTTTGTACTCTTCTCCTGACTGTTACCTTTCAACAATGAGATCCCTTTGATGCTTTGTAAGCTCTCTGTGAACCATGACTTTTGCTGTAGCAGGCAACTGAGTAAATGTCCTGAATGTCCTGCTTCTTTGCAACTCCAATGTTTCCACCAGTACTAGAACCTGGGACCTAAATTGTCACTAACAGATGAATAAAACATGATGGAAGGATAAGTTTATAGCCCAGTTCCTTCTAAACCTTTGGAATAAACTTCCCATTTATGTTACTCAGTGAGATTCTTGCTCTAAACATAAACTAGATGTCTAGATGTGTATTCACAAATTTACTCTAGGATTGACTGGTTTGGCCATCCTGGAGAAAGGAGGTATTGCCTAAGGGGAAGGTACTGAAGGAGGTGCTGCCTGAGGGGAGGGTATTGAAAAAGGTGCTGCTAAGGGGAGGGTACCGAGAAGGCGAGAATGGTCATGACATTTGGTTACCTTCGAATATCTTTGAATGTAAACATAGCAGTAGATGGAGTGAAGACAGAACCACTGGCACTAACAGCAGACTAAAACATTTTATTGCAGTGATGGAGGGGCATATTAAAGTTACTTGGGACTTTTTAAAATAGTTAAATAATGTTAAATGTGTTGACAAAATAGTTTCTGTTATCACTGTTGTGATTGATTTATAAATAAATTATTTTGTTTATACATAATGATAAAGGCCTTCATTTTTAGAAAGTTTTTAATCAGCACTACTTAACAAATGGAGACATAAATACTGCACACATGTTTATAGATTTGCTTTTAAAGAATAAGTATTTTCTTTTTAGTGATGAATACTGTCACAAGGAAAGTGGTATAGTACTGAGTGCAACAGTAGCCCCATCATATAATTATTTTAACAATTTGGGAAAGTAAGTGCATCTTTAGTAGCCCATTCAAACAGTATTTAAAATATTATGGCAGTTTTGGTGATATTATTTTATAGACTGGGGATGCTGCACAGTTAAAAGAATTTAACAGTTGTGTAAATAACACAGCAGACTGTTTTATAATTGTGGCAAAGTGGTCAAAGGATTGCAGCTCTTTTCTGGACACGAATCTGAAATTTTATAGGTTCATAGGTTCATAGGTTTATACTAGGCTATCTGCCCTAAGGCATTTATAAGCCTAGCCCAAAGTTTTGTGGCTTACGCCACCCCTTATATGAAAAAATACTGTACCCATTAGTTTGTTGTGCCTCTGTTCAGCAGTGCCATCCACAGGTCAAGATTTCTCTTGAACAGAGCCAGCGAGGTGCTCTGCCTCACATGGACCGGGATTTATTCCACAGGGCACATGTCACCTCAATCTGGCAGCATATGACAGATTCTGGAGTCCCTCCTTTTGGTGAGGAACCTAGATCTGGATGTGAATCCCTTCATGATCAGGTGGGCAATGTAGAAGGTTTCTAACCACTTTGTCAAAAGAAAGGCCACTGTCAACCTGGGTCCCCAGGTCCCTGATAACCTCTTCTGTGCTTAGTGGATTGCCACCTATATGGTAGCTTGGGGTTTACCTTGTTTATTATAAGACTAAAAAGTGCCTGGCATCAAACATCTTTAGAAAACGTCCTTTTGCAAATGCTTATTTACTTGATAACATTTGCTGTCTTTCATTTATTGAGACAAATGTTATTAAAAGTCAGGTTAAGAATTTTTCATCTGAGTTCAATGACAATATGTTAGACCAGTAGATGGCAGTATTGCACGATCTGTTTGTGCAAAGAGATTGCAATAAATATGTTACACAAATTTCAGATGTAAAAAATAGAAGCTCTTTATATACCAATATTAGGTCAAAATAGCAGTATCGTTATTGATAATGAGCAAGAAAAGAATAAACAATGGAATACTGCAACTGTCATTGATTATAGTGTAGATGGCTATAATATAAACAGCATTACTATTGTATTTATTAATAAGTAAAAAATACTACACGACCACCAGTAATTCTTTAGTGTAATAGGAGAGTAAACAAATTTTACTAACAAAAGGATACTCAACTTAAAGTTATTACTGGAAAAACATACTAGTGGGGCAACTCAAGTAACTCAGACAGCATGTACATGCAGGTGTGGATTTTGCCATCAGTGTAGGTACATTGAAAATAGCTCTTGTATTAAAATTCCAGGCTATGATACAGCTGTAGATAAACATACACTGTAATTCTTTATCTGGAAGGACTTTTATATTTCAAAATGTGCAATACGTGAATCATTCTGTGTCAGCAAGGCCACAAGAAATAATTAAATCAAATGATTTAGGAGCATGATTATACAGAAAAGAAGAGCCATACAGATTATGTCTTAACTAGACATAGTACTGTTTGGATGCACACTTTAATATACTTAGTTGTACTGGACAGTACAGAGTTGGATAAAAGTGGTAGTGATGTTGGTACATTACTTGACAAGGGAGTTTGAATGGCAATCACATCTAAATGCTTAGGTTTATCCAGAGATGAATGATATGATTTCAGTAAACTGCTTGTTGAGATTAAAGGCACAGAAAAGAAAATAAGCTTGATAATATTAATGTTTTTTGATTGGCTAAATTTGTTGTTGTGACTTGTGTTCAGATATATTTAAGATACACAGTTTTAAGCACTGTATTCCTCTGAATAAATCAGTTAAATGAAGAAAAATATTAAATTCTTTCTTACATTTCAAGAGTTTATTTGATATGTTTGTTGGTTTTGCTTTTATCAAAAAAACAGTTTCTGTCTGTTTTAGTTATTATTAGAAGTACAGTAAGATGCAAGTAAATAATTTACTGTTTAATTTGCTTTCTGTAGAAAGGTTACAGATTATTAAATCACCATATCAGTTGGCTTCAATTCCATTGCCTTGCCAGATATTCTGAATGGGCTTAGTCACCCTATGACTAATTGGCAAAAACTTTCAGGTTAGACACTCCTAGAAAGGTCATGTCCAGTATTTCTTTATATGATTATATATTTAGCCACATTAAAGGCATCATTAATATATTGTGTGATATCTTTACTGAGCTAAAATCATTCTCTTGTCATTCTCATATGGATTACCTTAGTGAAAATTTTTAAACACAGTAGATTTTTTATTCTGTTCATACAGGTTTTTTTAAAAAGCTCTGTATAGGAAAAATTCTTTTTGTCATAACACCTCTTAAACCTAGTTGATCTCCTGGTTCTGATGGCTTTCCTGCTACTTTGTATAGGCTCTTTGCTTTTAAACTTTAGATTCTTTCAAATCTGTCATTACATTCAAGGTCCAGGACATCAGAATGTATCTCTGCATACTGTACCATGGCATGCACAAGGCTGTGTTGGTCAAGCTGGTTGAGCAGGCATTGGCATGTGGCTGATTCGGGTGTGCTTGACTACTACTGCAACAGTGCCCTGCTAGTATATCTACTGTTGTTTAAGTTCTTACATAGTTCCACTATATCAGGTGAGGCTTGGATCAGACTTTTCTTTTACAGTTCCACTATATCAGGTGAGGCTTGGATCAGACTTTTCTTTCACCTGGGTTTTATTTATTCCATTTTCATGCTACATGTTTACCTTGGCACAGGATGGCCTGAGAAAGTACAGGAAACTGGCTCAGCATAGCAAGATTAAGCACTTTTAATTATATGACTTTATCTCTGTACAGTGAAGAACCCTTTTCCATGCTGGGACTTAAATGTTATGGTTGATATTGAATTGGTTGGACCATCAGACTTGAAATATGTCTCTTTGGAGCAGTGAGACTGAAGGTGAGCCACAGCTGCTTGTGGGTCCTGATGTTCCCTTGGACAGAGTGACTGCAAAGGTAGAGGTGAGTAGTAGTAACCAGGCTGACAGTAAGCCACCACTGTCAGAGGATCCCAGACTTCCTGTAGAAGGGGAGCTGGGAAGGGTTACAAAGAGACAGTTGAGACAGGCTCAGCTCTCAGACCCTACATTGCAAGGCCTGAGGCAGGTAGCTAGTGAGGCACCTGATTCTCAGGGGAAGGGGGAATCTGTATACTGGGAAAAAGGGTTACTGTATAGAGAGTGGACCCAGGAGGGAAGGCTAGAAGGTGAGAAGGTACAGCAGTTGGTAGTGCCTAGAGCCTACCGTCTGGCGCTTCTAGCCATAGCCCATGATATTCCCTTTGCAGGTCATATGGGCATAAAACGTACAAAGAGATGTATTATGCAGAACTTCTATTGGCCTGGAATTTCCAGAGATGTAACAGGGTACTGCAGGACCTTGAAAGCATTGCCGAAAGATAGGTAAGGCAGGCAACAAGGTGAGAGCACCTTTGATGCCTTTGCCTGTGATTGAGGAGCCATTTCAGAGGGTAGCTATTGATATTGTGAGGCCTCTAAGTACCCCAAGTTCCACGGGGAAAAAGTATACCCTAGTGGTAGTGGATTATGCTACAAGATACCCTGAAGCAGTGGCCCTGTCCTCCATTGAGGCAGACAAGGTGGCAAATGCTTTGTTAGAGATTTTCAGCAGGGTAGGATTCCCAAAAGAAATACTGACTGACAGATGTGCCATTTTCATGTCAGACCTGCTGGCTTATTTGTGGAAGTCCTGTGGAGTGAAGCACCTGAAGACCACCCCCTACCATCCCCAGACTAATGGTCTTGTTGAGAGGTTAAACTCTACAATCAAGTCCATGCTACGGGCATTTGTAGACCACTTTGAGAGGGAGTGGGACAAATATTTGCCCCATCTGTTGTTTGCTTACAGAGAGGTTCCCCAGGAATCCACAAGTTTTTCACCCTTTGAGTTGCTGTATGGGCATAGGGTGAGGGGACCTCTAGATTTAATTCAAGATGAGTGGGAGGGCGAGTGTGAATCTCTCAAGGAGTCTGTTGTGGCATACGTCCTAACCCTCAGGACAAGGCTCAGGGAACTCATGGGCTTGGCCCAGGAGAACCTGGCAGAAGCCCAACAACAGAAAAAGGTGTGGTATGACAGGAATGCTCAAGCTAGAGAGTATGATGTACGGCAGCAGGTGATGCTTCTCAGTCCTGTTAGACATAAGAAGCAGCAAGCAGCTTGGGAGGGTCCCTACAAGGTGGCAAGAAAGGTAAGTGATGTTAACTACATGGTGGAAGTGCTAGGCAGACAGTAGGGGCACAAATTGTACCATGGTAACATGATGAAACCTTACCATGATAGGGAGGCCCTTGTGCTGAGTATTTTCAGTGGATTGCAGGAGGAGTCTGAGGGAGATCTGGTGACTGATTCCCCTCAGTGAGGCTCGGACTGACACCTCAGTGGAAGGGGTAGCAATGGTCCAGCAGTTATCTCCTAGCCAAGTTCAAGAAATTCAAGCAGTGTTACAGGTGTTTGGGGACATGTTCACTGGGAAACACTAGCACAGCAGCACTAGGTGGATACAGGACCCCAAAGCACTATTAGGCAGGTCCCTTATAGGGTGCCTGAAAGAGTCAAACAGACTCTGAGGGAGGAGATATGGGAAATGGAACTAGGGGTAATTCAAGAGTCCAACAGTCCCTGGGCTTCCCCAGTGGTGCTGGTACCAAAGAAGGATGGCAGCACCAGGTTCCGTGTGGACTACAGGAAATTAAATAGTCAAAGAGTCAGATGCTTACCCCATGCCTAGGACAGATGAAGCCCTAGAGCAGCTGGGTGGGGCTAAGTATCTTACCACCATTGATCTTACCAAGGGTTACTGGCAGGTGCCCTTGACTCCCAGTGCTAGAGAGAGGTCAGTCTTTGTGACTCCTCTTGGCCTGTATGAGTTCACAAAGAGTTCCAGAGGCTGGTAAATCATATCCTAGCATGAGCAGGAAGGTTTGCCCTTGCTTACCTAGATGATATTGCCATCTACAGCCATTCCTGGCAAGAGCACCTTCAGCATGTCAGGGAGGTGCTGGGCAGACTACAGAGGGCAGGGTTGACCATTAAGCCCAGCAAATGTCAGATGGGTATGGCAGAGGTCTCCTACCTGGGACATAAGTGGGGAGTAGAAAGATCAGGCCAGAACCTGCCAAAGTGGAAGCCATTTAGGCATGGCCTGCACCTGTTACCAAAAAGCAGGTGATGGTATTCTTAGGGACAGCAGAATACTACAGAAAGTTCATCCCCAGTTATAGTACCATAGCTGCTCCCCTCAAAATCCTGACAAGGAAGAACAGGCCAGATAAGGTAGTGTGGACCACAGCATGTGAACAGGCATTCCAGGAGCTTAAGTAAGCTTCAGGAGGACCCCCTGTGTTAGCCAGTCCAGATTACAGCAAAGAATATGTTGTGCAGGTGGATGCTTTGAACCATGAGGTGGGGGCTGTACTTAGCCAGATTTCTTCAGAGGGAGAAGAGCAGCCAGTGGTTTATCTCAGTCGTAGGCTCCAACCCAGGGAGGAATGCTATGCAGCTGTAGAAAAGGAATGTATAGCCATAGTGTGGGTACTGCAGAAACTTCAGCTTTATCTGTATGGAAGAAAATTCATTGTAGTGACAGATCAGAATCCTCTAACATGGTTAAACAGAGCCAGCCAGCAAAATGCCAAGTTGCTAAGATGGAGCCTAAGGTTGCAAGCATATGATATGTCAGTGCAGCACCACAGTGGGATTAGCAATGCCAACTCAGATGGGCTCTCAAGACAGGGAATGGGGTAAGGTATACTTAGATAGACCTAGCCATCTCAAATAATGTTTCTCAAGGGTCACTTGAAAAACTGGCTTGAGTTCTCCAGGGGGGGGATGTGTGAAGATAGGTAAAGGCTGCCAGCTTAGCTAGATAGAATTTTGTAGATAATTCTGTCATTTGTAAATATTAATGTAAGCCACAGGCTTGTTCTCTTAAATGTGAAAAGACTGTATTGGATGTTGAACTGGAAAAAATGTAACAAAAGTGCACTCTGCTGTAAGAAAGCTGATAAGTCAAGCATTGTGAAATTCTTTGATCTACAACTCAGAGCCGAGATGTCTAGAGGGAGGCATTCAGCCTATTGTTTTGAGGCCAGAGTTAATGGCTAGAATTTACCTCTATAATTTCTTTTATTGCTCTGGCTTCCTGACCAGCTGCAAGATCAAAAGGGCTATTAACCTCTGAGTTTCTGTTAGCCTGGGAACCAGAAAGAAATGATACAATCTGAAAAGAATCAGTGGTACTGTGTTATCAATTTAAGGACAAGAAAGAATGAGGGCATTTAGCATTTTGTCTTCAGAGCATCCAACATCACCACCACTGTCTTGCTCTATATGTAAGTTTATTTTAGAACAGTGTTTTCTCTTAGCTATAGCTAGGAACTAGGAAGATTAAATTTGTTTTTTTTTCCTGTATTGATGTCAGAACTGTTCTACTGTATTATTTTAATTATTTCTTTGTGATCTCTGAACTCTTGACTAGCACTGTGTAGTAAGAAGTATTGTCTTGTGTTTTTATTATTTATTATTACATGTTTTTAAACCTTTCAACTGTGGCTGCTTTGTGTAGAGATAATTTAAGCTCTACGAGTACATTGCATGTATTTAGTGATACTGGCCAAGCCACTTCAATAAGCCTTGACTGTTCAGTTGCACTTTACCATTTGGATAATAATATTGTACAGTATAATTGGACACCCATTCATAAGGGCCTTTTAGTAGCTGATAAATATTAGTGGGTGGTGGCAAATGGTACTACCGTTTAGTCTGGGTAAAAGGGGCCAGCCTTTCCCAGTAGTGTCTGTGTGGTTGTATATAACTCTTATCTCAAAGTGTGTGTGTGTGTGTGTGTGTGTGTGTGTGTGTGTGTGTGTGTGTGTGTGTGTGTGTGTGTGTGTGTGTCAGCTACTTGGGCAGGGACATGAAGCACTGGTTGGACAGAGAGGGTGCTGGAGGTTTTAGCTTTCCCACTAGGCTGAGATCTGGACCATATAGCTGTGCCAGTGGGGAGTCTTATTGTGGACCTGGAGAGAAAGGGAGAAACCAGCCCCAGACTGACAGTGATCTCTGTGTGCTTTTAAGGGAAATTGTACTTTACTGTGTGTGTATTTATTATCCTTTCCCTATATGGACGCCCCTCACTGGTGTTGGTGGTGAGGATTAAGGCTCCTTGATTGCTGGGCCAGTGCACAGGCATCACATATGATATTATGGTTTTGCTGCTATTCTTGCAAATAGATTAAAACATATTTTCTTTGTTTTTAATTTCAGTCTTGTTTCACTTTGAATAGACAAACTCATGATCAAGCTTTATCATTAGAATATTTAATATCATTTAACTAGAAATATGCTGATCCATTTTTGCATTCCTTGTTGATGCTTCCAAGGTATTTTTATGGTTAGTTATTATTTTTTATTTAAAATATTACAGGGATGTATTTTTATCATTTTTGATGGAATTTAAAACTATATAATAATTCAACAATAGTATCATGGATAAACAGTTCCTTCTAGATCTCCAAAAGTGGGACGCGGTTTAAGAAAACATAATTTTTTATGACAGACCATACCCACCATCATTGCAATGGCCCGGACTTCATTTTGTTGCCAAAATAAAGATCCCTTTTACAGCATTTCAGCTATTTTTGTTGTTCTGTGTTATATTAAGGTGTTTCAGATGCAAAGTAATTATTTTTACAACTATTAGAAGAAACATAGGAAATAGATTTTGTCCTAAAATCTCAGGACACCTGTAGTTTCATTTTTTTTTTTCAGAATACAGCTGCTCAAATAGTGACTGCCCTGTATAAAGAGAGACTGGTGGTAACCTTGTAAGTTAGATCTAGTACTTATGCAGGTTGTCATTTTATCATTATTTAATAGGTTATATTTGGAAACTCTCTTTAGATTTTTGGTGAATAAGGTCTATTTAAACTTTCCTACCTTTTTTCAGTTTACCAGTTCAGTTTTTTTCCATTGCTGATATGAAGTGCTGTTCATAAACCAGGCATACAATCATGCTGGGCTAGTGTGTAGGGTCTATACCACATAGCACAGCATAACCTAATTCATAAAGGGAATTGTACTCAATGGAAGTGAGACATATACCATTGTGTACATGAGGAGTCCAAGCACTAGGTATACAAATGAGGATCCATTGTATGGTCTGCAATTCATAAAACTATTTAATGGCAGGCTAGAGTATACTGTGAGTAGACAGCTATAACATGTTACTATAACTGTAGATATACCACAAATATAGTACAGGTAGTGAACTTGATGTTACTGTATTGATGATATCACACTTGGCACACACTGGCTGAGCAGGAAAATCTCTAATAAAAGAAATACCAGTGCATACAATGTATTTTATGAAAAAAGAGCATCTTGATGTGATAGATGTTGCAGACAAGCATCATAGCACAGCAACACCATCTTGCCCTCAACACTTTGACATCAGAATGCTTATACCAATGTTATTACCACAAGTACTTCATTTAAATTATATTAAATGGATCCCTACTCCATGGTCACAACAAAGAGGCATTAATAAAATATGAATCCTTTCCTGACACAATGTCACAATATTGCCATTCCCACATGGATGAAAATACAGTTTTTGAGTGTCCTGCTGAGCCTGTAAGAAGGTGGAGAGTCAACAACTCATGTGGTACGTCAGATGTATGGTACCATACTGTACGATATGTTACTTCTGAAGCATCACATGGAATGTGCTGTTGACAGTGCTCAAATGCAATTGTTAGTACAGTCAAAAGTAACTGGCAAAAATGTGTATGCACACTCAAAGTTCAATATGCTATTCCACAAATCTTACCACTCAATTTTTCTTTAACATAACTAGCCCCAAAGAGCCTTGTACATTAAATAATCAAAACACTATCAAATGTGCCTCTATCTTTCTGTCACTGCTATGCAAAATATACAACTGTGTACTATGCACACCAGAGTACTATTAACAAAACCAGTGTTACAAGTCTGACTTCTCATTAGTAATATCTTTGTCTACGAATCAAGTTACAGATATGACTGTGGAGTAATCAAAGTGTATGACTGTGTGCTATGTTTATGAATATGGTAATAGTATACCCTAAATAAGATATTTCCTATATTGCAAATGTTGCCAAACAGATGTGTAAGGCCACAAATTACATATTAAATCTGAATAAATCCATTTTGTTTGTATTAAAGGATGCCTGACACTAAACCACTGGCTTTTCTCCTAAACACAGAAAACCAACTGCAGAACTGGGTTTAGTATAATGGTTAAGGTCAATATAATGGTTAAAATGGCCCCTCAGAGTACTTAGTCTAATATTCATCTATGAACAGATTACATAAAAGAAACCCTGACAGAAATAACACTGACTACTAAACTTGCAAATAGACACATTGTCTATTTAGTTGTATTGTTAGGGAAAAGTGTTTTGTAATGTCATGTTTAGGGTTAGTGCACATGAGTAAGTACTGCTCAGGGGGGATTCATTTTATCAACCAACCTCTTTTGTTTAATAACATGTCACAGTAGTTGAACTGTAATCCAGTCTTGGGTACAGTCATAGGCTATCTGTACCCACTGTTTGTAAAAGTTCATCTCCATTTCATTATTCAAGCCAAAAGGTAGGGCAGACTTCTAATATCCATTTGTGCAGTGTTTAGTTCCAAATATTTTGTAATATTAAATATTTAAAATAAGTATTCAACTTTTTGCAGTAATCTATTAACAAAAAATAGAAAATAATAAATATATAATAATAATTATAATAAATAATAGACAAATCACTCTGGATATCCACATTCCGCCCCCACCCCCAATCAAGGAAACCACCATGAAAAACTTTTCAAAAGCAAACTTCACATTACTTAAGACCAAGGTGGAAAGGTTCACAGCCTCCATGCTAAAATACAATGCTGTCCAAGCTGCTGAAACCTTTACAAAGGCACTCTATGAGCATCTGCAGGAATGCATGGATCGTGCTATCCCAAGTAAAACCAAGACTCATTCCTCCAAGAAATGGAAACCAGTCTGGTGGACCCCTGCCATAAACAAGCTATACAACAGAAGGAGGAAACTAGTACAGAAAAGAGTAAAATCCCAAGAAGGAACGACATCCCTGATCAGTATCAGAAAGAAACTACGATCCCTCATTAAATCATCCAAGGCTAGTTTCGAAAGAAAAATTGCCAATTACTCCAAAGATAACCACAAAGCATTCTTTAGCTATGTCAAGAACCTAAGTGGAAACTCTCAGATCTGCTCTGAGTTAGTGCAGAATGGCACAAAATACACTGAACCAACTGATATTGCCAACATTCTGGCAGACAGGTTTAGTGCAAACTTCACCCCCCTCTCACCCCCTAAAGGGCCCATAACCATACCAGAAGAATGTAGGGCCCCATCAATCACCGACACACAGGTTAAAACAGCCCTATCCAAAGCCAAAAACACAGCTTCAATGGGACTGGACGGTGTCCCAGGCTGTGTCTTACAAGAGCACCAAAATGAACTAACCCATCACCTAAACACACTGTTCAAACTCAGACTCTCTACAGGCTACGTACCCACAGAGTGGAGCATAACAACAGTTATCCCGATCCACAAAGGTGAAGCCACAACGGACCCTGGGAACTATCGCCCTATAAGCTTGACTAGCCTGGTCTGCAAGGCTATGGAATGCATCATCATGGAACTCATTAACAGAGACATTGGGAACCTCCAAACCTTGGACCCTACCCAGTTTGACTTTGTTAAGGGCAGATCATGCCTCCTAAATCTGGTGGACTTCTTTGAGGCAGTTACCAAGGCATTAGACGAGGGAAACGAGGTCCACACAGCCTACCTAGACCTTGCAAAGGCTTTCATCACCATTCCCCATTCTAGTGTTATAGACAAGCTCACCAGCTTGAACATAAACCTCTATGTCATGAGGTGGGTTGCCAACTGGCTCATGGATAGAACCCACATGGTGGGAGTTGCAGGCTCTATGTCCGGCTCTAAACTGGTTACAAGTGGCATCCCCCCAGGGCTCAGTCCTAGGACCCCTCCTGTTCAGTATATACTTGTCAGAGGTACAGACAAGCATAGGAGGACTATGGCTGACCAAGTTCGCAGACGACTGCAAACTTGGGGTCATAATTGATTCTCCAGCTGATACAGACACCCTCCAGATGGGTCTCACTGAGACAAATACCCGGTGTCAAAATCATGGCCTCAAGCTAAATGCCAAAAAGTGCATAGTCATCCCCTTTGGAAAAAACAAAGTACCCGTGAACTACCACATAGGTGGTAGTCCCCTAAATACAGAAAATGTAATAAGGGATCTGGGAATCCAAGTAGATAGTAATCTCTCCTTTGATAATCATATTGCCAAGGTGGTTAGAAAATCCTTCTATGTGGCCCACCTAATCACAAAAGGGTTCACATCTAGAACAAAAGAGGTTATTGTGCCTCTCTACTCATTACTCATTAGACCCATCATAGAATACAATGCCCCATTTGGGATGTACCTTACAAGACACCTGCAACAGCTGGAAAGACCACAAAAGTACCTCACCAAGTGGATTACTGGCTTCAAGCAAATGCCCTATGCAGCCCGACTCAAGAAACTCCAGCTGTACTTGGTTGCATACTGCTTACTCAGAGGTGATCTCTGCCTGACATACAAGGCATGTCCAACCCAGAATTGATGGACATGCTCCACCTAAAAAAAAAAAAAACAAATCCCAGAGAGCCACATGCTCTAGAGATATAAACCTCACCAAAACGATAAATAGGACATGCTGGAGGGATAGATTCCTATCCCAGAGACTCCCCATGCTTTGGAACAGGATTCCAGTACACATCAGGCAGAGCCCCCTCACTAACACTCTTCAAGAGAAACCTTGACGGTGGATGGGAAACAGAAAATTTACCCTGGGGATCACTGCAGTGGCTCTGCTGGACAGTGGCGCAGAGAACTAATGGCTCTGCTGGACATAGGCACAGGGAACTAATCTAAGGGGGTGGCGAAAGCCAAGACATTCTGGCTAGGCTTATAAATGCCCTTGGGCAGATAGCCTAGTACTTACCTATGAACCTAAATAGAAATAAAAAATAAAAAAAATGCATATTGTTACTACACTTATTTTCAAAAAACAAATCCTACAGTACTAAGTAAATTGTCTTTTGTGTCTGCCATCCTGTGGTCTTTCCTTATTATTAGAACCAATGGCATAGGCTACATTTTCTAAACCTCAGGTGATACAGTCTTGGAAAGTTATTCCTCTTCAATCAAGGAAGAGTCTTGTACAGGGACTTTATGAATATTATTTTCTATAGTTTTATGGCCTGTTTCAGTCCAAACATATTTGCCATAGACCTATTCAGGGAATTTTTCATATGTGCACACTATTCCTAAAAGTTAATTTTCTATCAGTGCATCTACCAATGCCTTCAACCCATAAGCAACTGGTCTTTTCTTTTATTGGATCACAGCTCCTACATTATTCTAAGTAGCATCTAGTATTATAATGTTGAGACATATGTGTACATTTCTTGAGAATTTCAAAACTCACATATTGTTCATAGGTCCAATCCAAGGCTACATCTTAATCAAACAACTTTATTTTTTTAAACAAGTTTATTAATTTTCAAATATAAGCAACTGATTACATATAATGTGTACAGAAAATCTAACAATAAAAAAGAAATGACTAGAAAAAAAAAAACAACTAAAGTATTTACAAAGGGCCCATTATAAAAAAACTATATTAAACTTTAGGATACATAAATCAAACAATTGTCTTAGAGGCATAGTTATTTCAAACATGTTACGTACAAACACTATAATAAGATACTGTGTAATTCTTAAAAATATCTGTAATGACAGGTTGTCTTCTGGCCTTGGCATGTATATAGAAGCTAACATGTTTCTGGATCAAGCTTCATACTCCTTGATGTTAGAATATTACCCAAATATTTTAGACTTGTCACTCTGATTTTAAATATTCTCTTTCTTAACATAAATTATTGCTGTTATTTATTAATTTAACAGTTGCATCATTCTCTTGTCATGCTCTTCTTTTGTCTGGCCTTACATTAAATGGTCATTAGTTATACTCGGAACACTTGCCAGCCTTTCTTTGATTTGAGCAACGGCTCTTTAGAAGACCTCTGGGGCAGATGAAATACCAGATGGAATTCTCAGCCTGTATCTTCCTAAAAGTGCATCAAATGTACTATGTTTAGAGCTTTGTGTATGTAGGCCTATCTGCCAGAAACCATGGTTTGCATCTAGTATTGAAAAGAACATAGCATTTGGTACTCCTGAAACCACTTTCTTTTATCAATTTATTTCAGTTCAATGCAAATAATAGCTTTCTTTGCAAAGGCAACTGATTCACCCATTCATTTAGATGTAATTATATTGTAATGACACTGTAGATAAGTGTGTGTGTGATATACCTTTAAGAAGCTTTCCAGTGAGTCAGCAGTGCATATAAGTACTGACCGCGTGCAAGCAAGAGTACCATTTTAAATAAGGAACCAGAGTGTGAGCATGCAAGTATGTAGTCAGTTAGTTAGATAGTTTATTTAAATGTAATGTTCCTGCCATTCATCCTGATGTATTTGTATACAATAAACTACTTAAATGAACACCCAAGCCTCAATGTCGTCTTAATGCACATAAGAAGAGTGACATGGTGTCAGAATGGGATTCAGTTACTGCCATGAGGCAACCAGTTAAAGTTGGAGGAATATACAGGAGTAGATTACCCCTACTGCCCAAACAACTCACAAAACAGATCAGAAACAAATTTCAGACAATAAAGCTTGCTTCATATCTCTCAACTGTACAGATGTTTGCAGAATGTCCATATTTTTGCCATATTTTTGGTCTGTTCCTCAAAAAAGTGTGGTTTTCTGTCAAATCATTAAAGATTGAAGTCACTAAATAATACTAAATAATGACAGACATTTGAGTTTCAGACTTTAAATCCTTCAGAAAATATACAATTATGCAAAATCTTTTATTCTAGCAACTTTCTAAGTTTATAGGAGCAATATTTAAATGCTGTCCCTATTTCTGAATGTGTAACTCCCATTCCTTCTGGCTTTGTCCAGATTTTTTGCAAAGGTATGACTTGCTTAAATGATTTATTTTGCTATAAATATAAAATGAAGCACTCAGAATGCTCATAATGAATCTCTTATTAAACAAAATGTCCAAAACTGCGACATATTGATACAAATATTCAAAATAATTACGAAAATGTTTGAAACAATATCCAAATCACATAAAATGAACAAAAAATGGAAAACAACTGTATTTTTTGCTATGTGATACTTTTTCATATTAACTAAAGCTATTCAAGATATCCAAAGTGTGAAAAGAGTTTGCAAGTATGTGTAGTATTACAGTGTATTATTTCACAAAGTGCAGTCATTTTAAAGAATATTTAGCAAAGTACAGTTGTTTCAAAGCATATTTCACAGAGTGCAGTCTTTCAAAAAGTTTATTGTGCATTTGAATATTATTACAAGTCCCTGGTGTGTGTCTGTGAATACATAATTACAAGGGCCATTCTGCATTGTGTTTTACTATCATCTGTGGGCATGGCAGAAGGATTTCGCAGACCCAGACCATCTGTGTTTGATAACAATATTGCAGAAAATTGGAGAATGTTTGAGCAGTAATACAATATTTTCATACAGGCTGCTTTTTCTGACAAAGATGCATGTACAAATGCATTTATTCTGCTTAACTTAGCTGGTTCAAAAGCCATTAAAAGAGAATGTTCATTTGTGTATGCACCTGCTGTGTTTGCAGGGGAGGGGAAGGCTGAAATAAGGGAAAAACCAGAGTGCTTGAAAAGTAAATTTAGAGAAATGTGTAACCCCCAAACAAATGTTACAATGGAAAGGCACTTATTTTACACAAGGGATCAAAAGCCTGGTGAAACTTTTGCATATATAACTGATTTGAGAAATATAGCTAAAATCTGCAAATTTGCTGAATTAAGGGATGAGTTGATAAAAGAAAGACTTGTGTGTGGTATAAATAGTGATACAGTGAGAAAGATTTTGCTTCGAGACAGTGATTTGATGTTAAATAAGGCCATTGAGATTTGTCAGATGTACAAGCTTACAGAAAAGCACACAAGTAAGTTTACAAATGAGAATAGCTGCAGAAGGCACAGTGACAAAGCTCATGTTGATAGTATGCAGCACGTGGTTAAAAGAAACAGGCCCAAGCACATGGCAGCTAGTCTTTCCAACAAATTCCAGAGCATGCTCAGTGAAGCATAAAGTGTCAGCAAAGTCAAAACATGTGCCCTTACCTAGCTTTATAGTCAACTATCGTAATTGTGGTGGTGATCACGAACCCAAAAAAGAAAAGTGCTTAGCTTTTGGTCAGCATTATCATTCTTGCAATAAGTGGAATAATTTCAAAAGGTTTTGTAAATCAAATAAGGCACATTCTTTTATTAAAAAAGGGCATTCCAAGAGGCAAGTTGATCAATTAGAAAGCTGTCATCCTACTTTTTATGTTGATGATGTGTCTGTGCTTGGTGAAACAGTTAATGCAGTAGATTTGCGGGCAAAGAATGAGATCTATTGTACTGTTTGGATTAATGGGAGTCCTGTACAGCTCAAAGTAGATACTGACTCAACGTGCAATGTTATGCCAGCAGAAACATTTGCTAGAGTAAAAGCTGCAGAACAATTTGATTTGACAAAGTGTGTGAAGCTTGTTGCTTATGGTGGTGAAGAGATTCAGACCAAAGGTTTAGTAGTGCTTTCATGTTATTCTGCAGGGAACAGCTATGACTTGCAATTGTTCATAGTCAAAAGACAGTTGCAGTCATTATTAGGCCTTAGAGATGAAATAGTTTGAAAATGGGACTGCTTTCATGTAAGAAAGAAGTTCACCATGTAAGTCTGCATGACAACAGCTCAAATTTCGCCCAAACTATTTTTTTCTGAGTATGCTGATATTTTTGCAGATAAACTAGGCAAACTGCCAGTTGTGTACTCCATGAAGTTAGACCCAGAGGTCAGCCCAGTTAACAGGCCAACACAGAAAGTTCTAGTAGCTATGCAGAGCAGTGTCAAAACCAAGCTAGACAAAATGGAGCAGCTAAGAGTAATTTGTCCAGTAGAAGAACCTACTGAATGGGTATCCTCTATGGTAGTAGCTCATAAGAAAAGCTCATATGATATTAGAATATGTATTGATCCAAGAGATCTGAACAAAGCATTAAAACAGCCTCATCATCCAATGCACACAGTCAAAGAGGTTGCTGCCCTCATGCCAAATGCCACTGTTTTCTCTGTTTTCATTTTGGCAAAATTTGCTTGACAGAAAATCTTCATTGTTAACTACAGTTGGTACACCTTTTGGAAGATACAGATTTCTAAGAATGCCATTTGGGATAAATTCTGCCAGTGAAGTATTTCAGCATGTGATGGAGCACATTTTTTCTGGCTATCCGTGTGCTATTATAGTTGATGATATTCTAGTAGGAGGCAATGATGAAGACAAACATGACAGAGAAACCTCAAGAAAGTTCTGGAAAGAGCACATGAAGTGAATCTTAAGCTGAATCCTCAGGCTATGAGGAGTTACTTATGTTGGTCACTTGTTTACCAGTTCAGGCTTGCGACCATATCCTTCAAAGCAAACAGTAATTTTTGAGATGCCAGCTCCGGACAGTTTCCAAGCCCTAAAAACATTGTCTGGAGCTGGCATCTCAAGAATTACTGTTTGCTTTGAGGGATATGGTTGCAAGCAGTAATTCTTGAGATGCCAGCTCCAGACAATGTCCAAGCCCTAAAAATATTTTCTTGGTATGGTCAACTATCTAGGCAAGTTCATTCCAGATTTAAGTCAACTTTCAGCACTGCTCAGAGAGCTAACTTGCAAAGATGTAATTTGGTCATGGTCAGAACAACAGCAACGAGTATTTGATGTCCTGAAGCAGAAAATTGCTAACCCACCTACTCTCAGCTATTATGATGTTCACAAACCAGTTACTCTTTTCTTTGATGCTTCTAAATTTGGTCCAGGTGCAGTCATTCTTCAACAGGGTAGACCCATATCCTGTGCTAGAGAACTCTTACCCAGACCAAGATGCAGTATGCCCAGATTGAGAAAGACCTTTTGGCAACTGTGTTTACATGTTCGAAGTTCCATGATTATATTTATGGTCGACCTATCTAGATCAAAACTGATCACCAACCTCTAGTTCCTATTTTGAGAAAGCCTATGCATACAACTCCAGCTAGACTGCAATATATGATGATCAAATTGCAAAAGTTCAATTTCAGTCTTGTTTACACAAAAGGCAAACTTCTTTATCTTGCTGATAGAAAAAAACACAGAACAGCATAACAATGAGCAACTTGATTTTGAAGTCATAGAAGTGAGAAATTTTTCTTCCACACATCTTGATGAGCTCAGAAATCACACAGCTTCAGATCCAGTTCTCCAGAAGTTCATCCACTTTATCAGTCAATGATAGCCTTCAAAGCAGTCTTGTTTACCAGTGAAAGTGCAACCATATTTTCCATACAGAAATGAGATTTTTGTCAGACAATGGTATCATCATGAAAGATCCTAAAGTGATTGTTCCAAAATCCATGCAACAAGAATATATTAAGATCTGAAACTGTGGCCACCCAAGAATTGACTCTACCAAAAGAAGGGTGAGAGGGCTAACATTTTGGCCTTCTATATCAAGAGATATCGAGAAAGTACTTTCATCTTGTTCGTAATGTAAAAATACAAAGCCGCATCAACAAAAAGAACCACTTCAGTTAAGCCAGATTCCTGAGCTACCTTTGTCGACAGTAGCCACAGATATCTTTGAGTCTTTGAGGGTCAACATTATTGGTGTTAGTAAAGAACAAACAGCAAATGGTGTAGGCAAATGGATCCTCCACACAAGTCAGTAGCAATATCCAAAAAGAAAGGAGGTACCAGACCACGGCTAAATAGATCATAACATTTATTTCACATACAGCTAAAAACTTGGTAAGTGCTTTCACAGCCCAAAAGCTGCTTCATCAGACATCACATAAACCAACTGTCCCTATTTTTAAAATACCTTCAACCAATACACGTTATTTCAATTAAGTGTGAGGTGATGCTTAAAGCAACAATGTACTGTGTTTGTGTGTAGCATGAATATACATTCAAACCACACAAATAATTATAAAAAGCAATAAAAATAAGTATATAAAAATGCACATTAATAACATATAATCGCACAAAACCTAAAAAATATATTAATCTAATGTGATATAGAGAATTTATCTTATAAGGATAATATAGGCTGAATGGTTAATGAGAAAGTATTTATAAGCAGCAGGGGAGGTGCTATTAGGAACCTGGTGGAAACTAAGGAATTGGAATGGATAATAAGAATGCGAGCTACTATGGGTAGGGGTCTAAATGATAACATTTCCATTCAGCCTATATTATCCAGTAGACCCCTTAAATGATGTCTGATGAAGCAGCTTTTGGGCTGTGAAAGCGCTTACCCTTTTTACCTGTATGTGAAATAAATTTTATGATCTATTCAGCCATGGTCTGGTACCTCCTTTATTTTTGGATATTACTTGGTGTTAGTAGACTCCTATTCAAATTGGTTCGAGATTGACCTACTTCCCAACCTAACTTCCATTGCTGTCATTACTAAGTTGAAGCAACATTTTTCTGTCCATGGTAGTCCACACAGAGTTATTTCTGACAATGGTGCAGTTTACAAGTCAGCAGTTCAAGAAATTTGCAGAAGAGTGGGACTTTGCTCATATTACATGTAGTCCTGAATACCCTCACTTAAATGGCTTGGCTGAACATGCAGTTCAAAGCGCAAAACAGCTGTTAGAGAAATCCAGAAGTGACAATACCATTGTTTTTCTCAACTTGTTAAATCTCAGAAACATTCCTGGTGATAAACATCTCGGTTCACCTGTCCAGAGACTTATGTCGAGACAAACCAGAACTACATTACCAATCAGCAGTAATTTATTGGTTCCAAGCGCTAAGAACAACAAAGCAGTAAAAGCCCAACTGTAAAAAGCATTTGTCCCAGAAGGCTTATTATGCTAAAACCAGCAAACTACTCAATTTTTTTACAAAAAGGGGAGATAGTGAGGATGCAGGCGTCAGAAGGTTTTGATTGCATGAGATTTGTGAAAAGTTGAAGTCAAGAGCCAAGATCGTACATTGTGGAATCACAAGGGATGGAATTCAGATAAAGCTGGAAACATTTGTTACCAGTGTCTGAACCAGTGTTGCATCTTGCTTGTGACAAAGACTCTAGTTCTCAGAGTGACTTGTCCAATGCTCCTGTTCCAGAGGACATTCCATCAGGAATCCTCATTCCTGAGAAAATCCCTGCGACTCCTCAAGCATAAGATTCCCCAGTGAGTGTTCTGTTGCCAAACCTTGTCCTAACTATCATGTGACAAGCTCAGGTCACACCTCGAAACCTAGTTCCAGATACACGGCAACCTGGACATGACTGTTGTTTTTCTTTATTAGTGTCTGTATAATTGCATGCTTATTCAAATGTCATTGTTTATATGAGACAGTTCAGTAAAGATGGAGGATATAGATCAGTGTGTGTGATATACCTTTAAGAAGCTTTACAGTGAGTCAGCAGTGCATATAAACACTGATCACGTGCAAGCAAGAGTGCCATTTTGAGTGAGCAGCCAGAGTATGAGCATGCAAGTATGTAGTCAGTCAGTTAGTTAAATAGTTCATTTAAATTTAATGTTCCTGCCATTCATCCTAATGTATTTGTATACAATAAACTACTTAAACAAACACCCAAGCCGCAACATCTTTTTAATTCACATAAGAAGAGCGACAGACACCTAGGTCCTGTGTTGTTTTTAATTGTGGTTCAGCTTTATTCCTTAGAACTACAGGTACTTCACAACACTAGGTCCCATCTGCATTTGATATTATCCTGGAAAATATCTTAAGTCTGTCAATAATTTCACATAGTCATTCAGGATATCATTGCGTTTGTTCTACAAAGTATCTGAGATAGTTGTATTACTATATGATTGATTTTGACACATGCCATTTTTGCTTTTACACTGTAATTTTTTTTCCATTCCTTGCAATGCACAAAACATGTGACCTAAAACATTGAACAGTACTCTTTTCTAGTACAGATTCTGCAACCTTGATTAAGTGTAGGAAGCTGTTCTTGTCACTCTAATAGTCATACACACTGTATGTTTGAATTGTATTTGCATAAGCAGCTTTTTTCCTGTCTTTTTAACAGTTCATTGCTGCACTGCTTTCTTGTACAGACTTTACTTTTACAACACACACTGCATTTATTTCTCATTTTTGCATTATTATTTAACTCGTATTTTATTTTACATGCATCCATTTCATCACTCAAGCTTGTAAATGCACATTACAATTTGACTTGTTCTCCGTGTATACACAGCTTTTGATATGGTCTACTCTGTTTAAAAAACTTCTTCCATCATTTCTTGTTCTACAAATTGTTCACTTTCTTTGACTCTGTTCTTCAGCTCAGTGATGGTTTTCTTTTCTTTATTAAAAGCTCATCTTCTCATGACTCATTTGCTCATAGCTGAACTCTCATCTGTTCACTCAAGTGTGAGAAACTCAAACTCAGGTGACTGTGAATATACTTTTTCTGAGTTTGCTTGACTTTGGAGGCAGCATATTTACACTCTAGGAGTGAAAGCTCAGCCAAGACATGGGGTGTAAAGGACTTGCCTCTTGCAAAAAAGCATATTTTTAAAACTCACTGCTGATCTTGAATATTCATTAAGTGAAGCAATCTGCAGTAAGTTTGGCACTTGAGCCATTCATGTCTGTGCTAACAAAGTAGACTCCTCAGTACATAAGCTTTTGTAGTCTATGTAGGATGTTATGCTCTTGTAAAGAACAAAAATCTAAAAATGGCAAATTCTTGTCTTCTCTTTATCAGGAAAAATAAAAACTGCTGTAAAAGCCTTTCTAATTCCTACCCTTATGATGTATGTCTTACTTTATGACATTTAATCTTCATTTCAGAGCTCTCTTTGGAGTAAATCTGTAAAAGGAAGTGCTTACTCCAAGCTCTCAGATATCTCACCACTGTGAATCTCTGCATTCTCTTCTCAAGCTGTAGCTGGTTAACAGATCAAGCTGGTTATCTCAAGCAGCCTGATAAAGTGCCCCATACTAAATCATGCTCACAGATTATCAGCCCACCTGTACCTTGCACTCTAGTAATGCCAACATACCGGTTATTCCTTCATTTAACAGCCAGTCTGAGGACTCTAGGTTTGAATACACTACATCGAAGGTTTGGAATAAGCTTCCACAGCCTGTACATGGTGACTTATAAAGTGCCTTCCAATCAAGCTGCAGAGCCCAGGTGTGTATAATCAACAAGTGCTAAATAGCCTGAGAAAATGTTACTCTAGGTCACTATAATAATAATAATAATAATAATAATAATATTAATAATAATAATAATCTGCAAATATTTGAGTTCTACCTTAACCATGGCTTGATACCTTCTTATATCTCTAACCACCCCTTTCTGCTCTGTGTTACAGTGTTTTACATTATGTGTAGTGGCAACACGTAGTTACTTTTTACAGACTTAGTTCTGGGAAACCTTACTGAGCTCTGACTTTTTGCTTAACTATCACAGTTTTTTATAGTTGTTAGCAAACTATTCCTGTCATTTTGCTGTTACTTCTATATACCAATGTACATGCTTCTGTTGATGTAAATCGTACGACAATAATATACTTTTGTTTTTTATATCTTTTTGCACTATTATTCATGCATCTTTGTATAAAAACTTGTATCGCTTATGAAGCTTTTCTTCTCTGGCTCCACTGAAAATTATCTGTGCCCAGATGAAATGTGCTTGTTCACAAACAGACTGATAAATTAAAAAATAAAATGTGTGAACTTATGACAAGCAAAATGCTTGCTATACCAAGCACATAATTAGCCTCCGCCTTATCAGCAACATTGAAGTCAATCCACAGCATAATTATTTTATGCAAATAATGCTGTGATGCTTTATAAACTTAGTACAATGGTTCTTTAGAATTTTCAGATGTAATATCCAGTGTTTCCCCAAACAGGGCTCTGTTACAAAGGTTGGCTAACCCATTAACAGCACTTTAGCACAGTGCACAGGCAAACCTGTCTCTGATGTATACAGCAGACCACAGATGGCACACTGACTGCTAGATAGTGTCATCTGAAGTGCAAACAAAAATGTGTCTATAGCATTCCTTGGTGCTGGATGTTTGCAGATGTCCTTTCTTATTACTGTTTATGTATTCCCTACAAAAGGGATATCCTGCCAAGGATAGCCATGCGTCCGGCCTGCATACCAAAGCCTTTGGTCTTTCCAAGCACTGTATGACAGACGAGGTGTAAGTTACATAAATGATATAAAATTGCCAACTTTAAACTTCTTTGACAGTAGTCTGAACGCTCTTTTTGAATTCAGTATGTATGTTGTTCTCCTTGTATAAGCTACTGAGCCAAGGACAGATAAGTACCATATTGGGGACTCTTCCTTGTTTTCCCCTTTGCTTGGTTGTTTCTTTTACATGTCATTTGGGAAAGGAGAAATGTGAGTGTGTCAGACAGCTGATCCATAAGGACAGACAAGAGAATTGCCTTTTCTGCTTAGGTGCAGACCATGATCACACGCAGTGCAATATTTGCCATGCCTTTGTCCCTAAGATCCTATGCAGCAGTCTGTCATCTCTGTGTATTTGGAAAAATAATGTCTTAAGTTATTGGTTCAGGGAACTATGGCTTCTAAATCCACCTGCCTGGACTTTCAGCACTTTCGAAAAAGAAGTTTAATAAGATGCGGTGAGAGACTTCTGCTCTTCAGCCTCTACTAGACATCTCTGTAGGGTCTGATGAAGAGCCCACTGACCATCCAGTTCTGATGCCTGTTCCCTCTGTCATGACCTGGTTGGAGGCTGACAAAGGGCATGTTATTTGCATGTCCTCTAAGGCTGTGCCAAATGGAAGGGGGAACTGCAGCTAACTACTTCTGAAAGACCTAAGGGGATCTCTCCGATACTTGTTAGGGAAGAAGCACCTGGTTCCCTTACTGAAGTTAGACAGGGTTCAGAACCCCCTAAACTTGTTAAGACAGAGATTCATGTAAAGGAAAAACAAAAAAACAAGGTAGCTAAAGACCCCAATAAGGAGTGTCAGGATTTAATTCAGGGTCTTTTTAAAGACCTCATAACCTCAAAGCCCCCATAAAGTTTGTCTGTAACTTCCTCTGTTGTTTTGCCTTTGTTCCTATAAAAGAACTTGGGTTTCTGATTCCTTTGATAAGGAGGAATATCTGGATTCTAGGGAAGAATCCCTGCTCTATTCCTCCCAGATTCCTTCACCTTTTTCTCTGGGATCGGATGAGGATGATACTGTCTTCCCTGGTTCCCCTATTGAAGAGCTTTCTTTTGGGGACGTCATTATTAAAATGATGGAACATTTTCAGTGGGAGAGTTCCTAAATGCCCAGAAGAGCTATTATGATCTCTTGCAGATGAACTCTCACAGGTCTTCTGCAATAACACCTGCTTTGAAAGCCCATGTTGACACCTTTACTTCTTCACAGAGTCTCAGCCTCATGCTCCTAAAAACCTAGACAGGTTCTACAAGGTTTCTGAGGCTTAGAAATTAGTGTACAAAAATCTTCTTCCAACCCTGCAGTAATCTCTCTCTGCTGACAAACAAGTTAATTCCTTCCTGTAAGCTTTTACTTTCTGATAAAGATAATAGAGCTATGGGCAAGTTTGGTAAGAAGGTGTGTATCTCTATCATCTTTACATTCAGGGCTGTTAGTTACCATACCCATATGACCAGGTATGTCTTGGCTCTTCTATCTAAGCTTAGGGAATTGTTTTGGCAGACATGCATGACTCTGAAGCCACGACCTTTGCCATTTCCTTACTAGGTTTTGCATCACAGGTGGCTTGCCATTCCATCCATATAATGATCTTGATGCTTCTTCACACCTGGCTGCCTCAGGTCATTTCAGTTATCAGGAGGCATTTCTGGCTTAAGTTGCAATCTCTCCTCTTTGTGGATATGAAAGCTAAATTGTTGCTTCTCCCTTAGATATCCAAAGCATGTTTAGCACTACTACTGCAGAACTAAAGCTTAGGTCATGCAAGATCTTAAACAATCTTCCTTTCATCTACTCATAAATTTCAAAGGAGCTACCCTTCTAAAGACAACCTTTATGTGCAGGTATCATAAACAATCCGTGAAGGGCAGGAGACCTTCCAAGAGAGTTTTCCTTGAGAAACCAGCTCAGGATTCCAGAGGACAGAAGTCTTCCTTCCCTGACAAGCCAGCCTGTGTTTGACAATCATCCTTCTCTGTCCCTCAGCCAAATTCCTGCTTCTCAAAGGTTAACTTTGTCCTTCCTAATTTGGCCACAAATAAAAACAAACTATTGGGTTCTTGTGGTCATTCACAACGGTTATTTCATGGTTTGGAAATCTCTTCCTCCTTTTTCAGGGATTCCTCGGCCCTCTCCTTGCCATCTATCTCATTTCCTCCTCTTCTTCAGGAACAATTGGCTCAAGGGACTATTCAGCCTATCCCTCTGCCCCAAAGGGACAAAAGGTTTTATTCCAGGATGTTTGTGGTCTTCAGAAAGGAGGGTCCTTGGAGACCTATTCTAGACTTCTCCTTTCTCTATACTTTTCTAAAAATTCCCTCTTTCAAAGTCTCTGTTTCCTCTGCTGCTTCCTCAGGCCTGCCTGGTGACTCTGGACCTAAAGGATGCTCATCTCCATATTCCTATTCACCCTCTCTTCAGAAAGTATTTACAGTTCTCTGTTTCTTCCTCACATTGTCAGTTCTCTGCTTTGCCTTTGGTCTTTCTTCAGCCCTGAGGGTTTTGCCCTGGTCATAGTCTTTTGCAGACCCCATGGTGTTCAGATATTTCCACATCTAAATGACTTTATCATTCAAGTCCCCTCTCAGCAGCTTTTTCTGCAGGACCTCAGATTTACCATGCTCCTTCTTCACAGTGTGGGCTTCATTCTCAATCTCAAGAAATCCATTCTGTACTCTTCACAGGACAGGGTTTGACTACGATACATTATTCAGATTCTTTGAATGATGCTTTTTTACTCCTCCCAAGGTCCTCTCCTTTACAGCATTCTTTCAGTCTCTTCTTTCTTTACAGGTATTAATTATCAAGAGAGTTTTTGTGAGCCCTGTGGTTCATGGCTTCCACTATTCCAGTGGTTTATTTTGCCAGACTCCATATGCAGAAGTTTCAATGGTATTGCAAGACAGTTTGGCTGCAGCATTGTCATCCTCTGCACTTTTCCATTCCTCTCATGGCTTACCCTCAGAAGGAGTTTCTATAGTGGTTCCATCAGATTTCTCTGAATCCAGGCCTACCTTTTCAGGTTCCTTTTCCCACTTAGGAGCTGTTTAAAGACATTTCAAACCTGGGTTGGAGGGGCTTCTTCCAGCAACATCAGACTCCAGGCCATACACCATCACTTGATATTTCAGGTGGTTTATATTCCCTCAGAGCACATTCTGGTGGAATATAATCTGAGCAGATCCAGCACAGATCCTCACAAGTAGATGCTTCACAGGGAGGTTTTCCTGGACATTGTCCATCGGTAGGGATACTCCTCAAGTAGACCTTTTTGCCTTCCCTCTGAACAGATAGATTCCCCAGTTCTGTTCTTGAGAATCAAGTCCTCTGTCTTGCAAAGTGGGCAGCATGTGTTTTTCTTGTAAATGGACGTTCCTGTCTGCTTATCCCTCTGTTGCCAAGGGTCCTACAAAAAAATCATGTGAGACAAGGCCATAATCTTGTTGGTGACTCCTTTGGCTCAAACAGCATTAGTTTCCTGTTTTAGTTTTCACTTGTCCAGGGGCAGTCATCACAAGTTACCTCAGAGGATGGATCCCCTCACATAGGACAATGGCTCTGTAATACACCCTCATCTTCTCACCCTACATTTCACTTTGTGGTTGATAGGGTTTTATAGGTTCATAGGATAATACTAGGCTATTGGCCCAGAGGCCGTTATAAGCCTAGCCAAGAATTTCACCCATGTTCCCTCAGTCAGCACCTGTTTCCCCTATCTAGCAGAGACACAGGTGGGATCCCAGGAGTGTATTTTCTGTTTTCCATCCAGTCGTCCAGGTTCTTCTTAAAGAGGACTAGAGAGGTACTCTGCTTGAAATGGAGAGGGAGTCTACTCCACAGACGGGGAGTATTTGGGACACAAATTTATCCCGTCAACAAATTCTGTTAATGTCACAGACCAGGTTAAGGCCTTGCATACAGGTTGCATGAGTGGAGTTTGTCTTATGGATTCCTAAGGATTTTGATTCTTTTTTGAAGCCAGTCTCCTGAGGATGTGCTTTGGGTTTTTGCAGGATACCAGAAAACACACTACTAGTAAGTCTTATGTTGCAATGTGGAAGAGATCTTCTGTTTGGTATCACAACAATGAACAAGACCCTCTTTTAGTTGGTATTCATGCTGTTCTTTCTTATTTGTGTGTGTTGTTCAATGCTGTTCTGGCATACTTTTCTGTTAAACTTCATTTGTCAGCCAGTCCTCCTTGCCTGGCATTGGATCCACCACTTTCCTCTAAGTTTAACATTCAACAGTTCTTATAGGTTCATAGGTTCATAGGTTGGTACTGGGCTATCTGCCCTAAGGCATATATTAGCCCAGCCACGTTGTGCGGTATTCACCGCCCCTTTAGTAGTTCCCTAGACCCTTGTACTAGCAGCTAGTACCCTTGGCCCCTGTCTAGTAGTGCTGTTGGTGTGATCCCCGGTGTGAACTTTCTGTTACCCATCCACTCATCAAGGTTCCTCTTGAAAGGCTTCCTTCACATTAGGCCTCGAAGGAAGCCAATACCTCCTTCTTGGGACCTTAACTTTGTTCTTGAAAAGTTAACTCAGCCTTTTAAACCAGCAATTAAAACTGTGTGCCTGGAAAATTGTCTTGCTGGTGGCTATGATGTCTGCCAAAAGAGTCTTTAATTTTCTGGCCTTTATGGCAGTTCCTTCTTTTCTAGTTTTCCACAGAGATAGTGTTCATACAACTTTTTCTTTTATGCCTAAAGTGGTTAATGATTTGTCTTGGAATCAGACTACTCATCTTCTCTGCTTTTTCCTCTCCTCAAAATAGCAGTGAGCAGGTTCTACATTGTTTGGATTTGCATAGGCAGCTTAGGTATTATTTCGACAAAAGTAAGGATATTAGGAAATCTGAGCAAATTTTTATTTCTTTTCAACCAAAAAATTGGGTTTATCTGTATCTAAGCAAACCATCTCCTCTGTAATCTGTACAACTATTTTTTCACACCCTCTCACCCAGTTCTTGTGGTGGTCTTATGTCTTGGTGGCTTTGGGTTGCCCACCTCTGGTATAAAGCTGATACTGGACACTCCCCCCCAGTCACATTACATCAGCTCATTCAACTGTTAATAGTGAGAACTTAGCAAAGGCCCACCACTTTAGCTTCTGCATATTGAATTATCTCATTATATTCTGTCTCTTCACTTTCTACTAAAAAAAAAAAAAAAAATCTGTTTCCTGCCTTTCCTGGGACAAGTGTAGCCCAGATACAGATTTGCTGTATCCAGGACTTTTTGTAGGCTTTTGAGTGGTGCTCTTCAATTTTTCCCTTAGATCTGCTAGTTCTCTGCACTTTTATTAGCTTATTAGTCTAGCACTTTACCAGACTTCTAGCAATTTTTGTAGCACGCAACAGTGCTACCAGCACTAAACGTTCTACAAGGAAACAGCTCCAGTACTTATTATTATTGCCCACCCCTCCAGGAATGTCTAAAGATCAGTTCCCTGTGCTTTCTCCTATTAACCTGGTGAGCTTGGGCATCCTGAGGCAATGTAGCAACTGTCATCATGTACACTGACAACCCTCTCCTCTTACCTCCCAACACTCAGACTTGTGAGAGATGAACTTATATATCCAAATTGGAAGCCATGCACTCTGCAGCCAAGACTGAAAAAGCTGGTCAAAAGGAGAAGGTCAACACTTGCACCATAACACATGGAACGCATAGCCCTCCAGAATGCACAAAAGCACTGCCTTCACATAAAAACACAAACCACACACCCACCTTCGTGGAGGCTCTCAATAAAAATCTATACAAACAGCAGAGCTCTCCAAGGCAGAAATGCACTCGACCACCACAACACAACACTAATCATGAGAAACATAACTCTCCTAAACAGTGTGCCACTCAACCAAAGCCCCTAAGGCAAAACAGCATGCCCAACACACTAGTCGTAGGTGACCCAATAGTGAGGCACACTGATGTCCCACTCACTAGGTTGAATAAGGAGAAAGTAACAGTCAGCTGCCTGTCAGGTGCCATGATCCACCATATAACGCACACACTCAGGTCCCTCAACAACAGGTACAAATATGACTCTGTCATTGTACATGTGGGTGTGAATGACCTGAGATGTGCCTCCCTGGACTACGTGAAAAGAGACATGGAGGAGCTCTCGGATTATGTAGCCAAGACGGGTATGACCCTAGCCCTGAGTAGCCTCCTACCATCACCCAGAAAGATACCACAGCACAAGCAGAAAATGACTGATTTCAACAATTGGCTAAGTTTCTGGTGTCATTCTAAGGGGATCCAGTATCTGTCTGCCTAGGATGACATGATTGACAGACCTAGATGCTTTGCCAGAGATGTCCTGCATCTGTCACCCCTGGGCTTCCAGATACTGGCCAAGGCTCTTGCCACCCCTATAGCGCCTTTTTTAGGCAGTGTTCCAAAGACCAAATTACCACTGTAACAGCTACAAACAAATGCAATCTGAGGGTCATGCTGCTCAAAACTAGAAGTCTAAATCTCAAATGCACTCACTTGAAGCACTCCATAAAATGGAGAACATCGACATTTATGCTGTAACAGAGACCTGGTTCAAGGCAGCAGATAGCACCCCTGCACTACCAGGCTATAACTCATTTCATACCTTCCGGCCCCAGAACTTCGACCGAAGCTGCAAAGGTGGTGGTGTTTCCATATTCATAAAGGATGTGCACACCTCCAGACTGGTAGCCCAACATGACACATCAGAGATACTTCAGGTGCAGCTAACATTGGGTAAGACAGCGATTCAGGTCGTAGCCTGCTATAGGTCCCCAACCATGACCCAAGACTCACACTCCACATTCCTAATCATCCTGGGGAATATTAAGGTTCAACCTAACACTCTCATATTGGGCAACTTCACCTACCCCACCATTAATTGGGAAAACTATTCGTACCAATACACTTGCCCAAAGTTTCCTGGAATTCATTAATTCCAATGCCCTGAACCAGCTCATTCTTATCCCCACTAGAGGTAGCAACATCCTTGACCTGGTCATTACTAACACGGGCAACCATTGCTCTGTACCAATAGTCACCTCCTCCCTGGTTAGATCCGACCACAAACTAATCACCTTGGAAATCCTCATCTCCCCCCCCCCCCTGCAAAGATAAACACCATGAAAAACTTCTCCAAAGCTAACTTTGGGCTCCTAAAAACAGAGGTGGCTAATTTCACGGCACCCATGCAATTGGAGAACAGCTGCATGACCGCCAAATCTTAAACTTATGCCCTGTACGAACACATACACAAATGCATGGATCTCACCGTACCCAATAGAACCAAGACACTCTCCTACAAAAAAAGGAAGCCAATCTGGTGATCCACTGCCATAATCAAACTCTACAATAGAAAGAGGAAACTGATGTGGAATAAGGTGAAGTCCCAAGACTGGAAAAATTCCCTTAACAGCCTCAACAAAAAGTTGAGATCCCTCATCAAATCCTCTAAAGCTATGAAAAGAGAATTGCAGCAGATAGTAAAGACAACCACAAGGCCTTCTATAGTTATGTAAAGAATCTCGATGGAAATACCCAGATTTGCTCTGAGCTGTTGCATAATGGTACCTCCTATACCGAGTCAACAGATATTGCCAATATACTGGCCAACAGATTCAGTGCCAACTTTACCCCTCTCTCCCCTACCAAAGGACCACTCACAATACCAGTAGATTGCCAGGCACTCAGTATTACCGCTGCACAGGTTAAAACAGCACTGTCCAAGGCCAAGAATACAGCTTCTATGGGATCTGACAATATCCCTGGCTGTGTTCTACATGAACTACAAAGTGAACTGGCACCTCATCTGTGTGCCCTATTCAGTCACAGCCTCACCTCAGGCTTTGTCCTTACCGAATGGCACACTGCTACAGTCATCCCTCTCCAGAAAGGAGGAGTGACTACAGACCCTTGGAACTATCTCCCCATTAGCCTGACAAGTCTGATATGGAAAGCTATGGAACGCATCATCATGGACCTAATAAACAAAGATATATGGAACCTCCAAACTATGGATCCCACACAGTTTGGTTTTGTGAGGGGTAGATCATGCCTGTTTAACCTGGTCAACTTCTTTGAGTCTGTCACCAGAGCTGTGGATGAAGGCAAGGTGGTTCATACAGCCTACCTTGATATGGCCAAGGCTTTTGATATCATTCCCCACTCAGGAAACATAGATAAACTCACTAAGCTAGGTATCAACCGCTATATCACTAGCTGGGTTGCAAACTGGCTCACAGATAGAACCCACAGTGTGAAAGTAGCTGACTCCAAGTCAGACTGTCGAACAGTCATGAGTGGAGTCCCACAGGATTCGGTCCTGGGTCCTCTCCTGTTTGGTATCTACTTCTGTGAAGTTCAGGCCAACATGAAGGGACTGTGGCTGACAAAGTTCGCAGATGATTGCAAGTTGGGAGCCATAATTAGCTCCCCAAGTGATGTTGACATCCTACAGAAAGGCCTCACTGAGACCAATGACTGGTGTCAGAACCATGGCCTTAAGCTCAATGCCAAAAAGTGTGCTGTCATCCCCTTTGGGAAAAACCCGGTTCCCATGAATTACCACATCGATGGTAGTCCACTGAACACAAAAGGTGTCACAAGTGACCTGGGAACACAGGTTGACAGCAACCTCTCTTTTGACCACCACATTGCCACTGTGGTCAGAAAGTCCTTCTATGTGTCAGATCTCATTGCTAAGGGTCTTGCATCCAGGAAGGAAGAAAGAGGTCATTGTCTCCCTCTACTCTTCCCTCATTAGGCCAATCATTGAGTACAATGCCCCATTTGGCATGTTTCTCACTAGACACCTACAACAACTGAAGTGGCCACAAAAATACCTCACAAAGAGGATCTTAGGCCTTAAACACTTGTCCTATATGGACAGACTCAAAAAACTCCAACTATTCTCTGTCTCATAGTGCCTACTTAGAGGCGATCTCTGCTTGACTTACAAAGCCATGTCTGACCAAGCTCTGTTAGAAATGCTACATCTAAAGAAACCCCAATCCCTCTGCACTACACCCTCCAGAGACCTCAACCTCATTACCACAATCAACAGAACAAGCTGGAGGGACAGTTTCATAACCCAGAGACTGCCCATGCTATGGAATAGACTTCCCATACATGTCAAGCAGAGTCCCTCACTGGCCCTCTTTAAGAGAAATCTTGATGAGTGGATGGGAAATAGAAAATTCACCCTGGGGAATTACTCCAGTGGCTCTACTTGACAGAGGCACTGGGAACTAAGGTCAGGTGGCCCTGTAATATCATAACCAGACAAAACTGAAGTAACAGAATTGGCTCAAGTGTAAGAGTTTTCCCTCAGATCTTCCTGGTTTTGAGTTTAGTTTAGACTTTTGGTCAACATCTGAGTGGAATTTGCTTGTTCTCGCTGTGTCTGCATGATTTTTTTTCTCAGTACTTCAGTTTCCTCCCGCTTCCCAAAACCATGCTGGTTAATTGGCTACTCTAATGTGGTCATACAGTAGATATGAAAACTATATACACCACTGTTAAAATGCCAGGTGTCCACTAGATGGCATCTTCTCCCCTCCTATAGTGGCTTCTCTTTACGTCTTCTCATATTTTCTTATTTCCCTAACTTTTCTTTTTTCTCTCTCTCCCTTAAAACCATTACAGCCCACTGTAACCTACTATTTCCAGGTCCCCTCTACTTACCCTTCTGATATTCTACTCTCCACTGATAGGTTCTCGATCCTCTGCTGCCCTCTCCTCTGCTGCCCTCCTTGCTTCTGGTTTCTCTCACTTTGCTCCATCTCTCCTTTCTCTCCCTCCCATTCTTCTACTCATATCTATCCTATAATCCTACCCTAGATATCTGATTATCCTGCTAGTATATTACGCTGCTTTTCCCCTTTCTCTTTCTCTCTATCTCTTTCTCTCTCTACCCTAGATATCTGATTATCCTGCTACTATATTACGCTGCTTTTCCCTTTTCTCTTTCTCTCTATCTCTTTCTCTCTCGCTCTCTCTCTCCCTCACTATCTACTTTATTTCCATCTATTAGCTCAACTCTCCTCCTTGCTGTGAAAGTACAGCCCTTTGGGTCTTTACCTGTTAGCACCTATCCCTGCTCCTCCCCCTCTTCCTAATTTATCCTCCTGGAGTTTATAAAACCCCTCCCAACCTCTGCGCCATCTTTAACTTCACCCGTTCGGGGCTGCTGTGCATCCTTGGCGGAGCATCTACACCTTCAGTAAGTAGTATTCTGATTGTATTTTGAATGGTTGCTTTCATTGTTAATTTTCTAAAGTGCTGTTTGCCTTTACTTTAAAACCTGTCTGTTGCATTATATACGTGCCGGTCATTGATACACTACCTATCTGCAATCTGAATCTGTATTAGTTGATTAGAGAGTTCTCAGGTATGTCCCTACATTAATGTATTGAATTTAATAATAGGTGTGTTCGGGTGTTGTATTTTATTGTTAACTAGTTTCTGTTAGAAGGAGTGAATTGGTTACGTATTTGAAACGCCATTGAATTTAATAATAGGTGTGTTCGGTTTTTGTATTTTATTGCTAACTAGTTCTGTTAGAAGGAGTGAATCGTACTTGAAACGCCATAGCGCATACTGATAAAATGTTGAAACTTGAAACGCCATAGCGCATACTGATATAATGTTCTCTGTTAAACGCCTACTTCAATAAGCGTATATCCTAAGTAAATCTCTTCCCTCTCTACATGCTTAGCCAAACGCTGCTGTAATGCGACAATGCTCTGACTATTCAACAGTGCCTGCTTGTTAAATGGAGTGTTTCAACGCCTCCTCACTGTTTAAATACTGCGACATTGTCACAATTACTTAGTGTGCCTAGTTTTAAACTTTTATGTCTCTAGCAACCTTTGCATTTGTCTTAATGTATAATGTTACAGAAGCTTTATTTAACTAATGCGACATTGCCATTTTCCCGCCTAATAAGTAGAGCCTAGTCGTAATGGAATGTTTGAGAGGCTTTTGACTGTGCTTTAAATGTACAATGTGTTTTGAAGCTTTATCTGCTTAAATTCTGTGTCATTGTCCTGCCCTTTAGCAGTGCCTTTTTGTTTTCTTGAAAGACGGAGTGTTGCTGTTAGCCTTGAATCTGTTTAAATGTACATTGCTAACGCCAAGTTATACACGTGGTGCACAAATAAGTGCCCCATTCTGTGTAATTGTCGAACAATCTGCCTTCATTGCAGTATATATTGAGTGCAATACCTTTATTTTTCTACTCTATTCTCAGATGTGAGAAGAGCCTATGTTTGATCCTGTATACTCTCTACATTTATTGTTAATTGCAACAAAATATTACCCATAGTGTTTTAATTTCAAATAATAGCTAATTTTGACATTATTGATTTTTTGCTTACTGTTACCAGGGATATTATATTTTTTTCTACTAAACTACCGTTTCTATTACCTTTCTCTCCTGTTCTCCAGCTTTTAATCCTGAACTATCCCTTGTGATTACTCCTGGTGGACACCTAGACCTACACTAAATACAAGTCAAGCTCAGCCATTTGCTTATAGCAACCATCACAAACTCTGCTGCCTCAATCCCTCTCGGAATTAAAGCAAGCATATCCCAGAAGAATCCAAGGAAGTACGTCTATGCTGTTAAGCCTTGAACTACTATAGTTTTTAAGCCCTGATAGGTGTACTGAACGCTCCCTGCCAGTTAAGCCAGCAGCCTAAACCCCTCTTATCTCTATATCTCAGCTATACTCCCTCATCTAGCCCCCTGATTTACTCCTGCTCGCCTCTCCCTTCAGTCCAACCCAGTACAGAGATTGCCCTGGTGGGCCAAGGTGCACTTCAGCATCTGTCCACTAGATGGCATCTTCTCCCCTCCTTTAGTGGCTTCTCTTTACGTCTTCTCATATTTTCTTATTTCCCTAACTTTTCTTTTTTCTCTCTCTCCCTTAAAACCATTACAGCCCACTGTAACCTACTATTTCCAGGTCCCCTCTACTTACCCTTCTGATATTGTACTCTCCACTGATAGGTTCTCGATCCTCTGCTGCCCTCTCCTCTGCTGCCCTCCTTGCTTCTGGTTTCTACCCGCTCCGTTAAGCCCTCTGGCTCACTCCGCTCCCCTACCCTGCCCCAAATCCCACCCGCCCCCAGCACCTCCACCTTTATTACCCCATAACCACACCCACTAACATTTCTAGTCCAATCAGTCTCCAGAATTACAAACACACCCACCCCCTACTCCACCCTAATTAACCTCATTCACCTCTTCTACTATTCATCTCCTAGCCAATTGACTACATTACTATCCCAACACCCACTCCAATACTAAATCCCCAACAAAGCCTTCACTATTATTTATTCCTCAACACTACTTAATTACTTACTTACCAGATCCCCTACATATAAACCTCTCTCTTTTCTACACTTTCTTCAACATCACTTAGCACCTCCAATTACCCATAACTCAAAATGCTCTCAAAACCCTCATTCATCTCCTTTTTACTACTTCTACTTCTTAACTTAACATACTTTCATTACCTCACCCAGCCTAGTAATTCCTACCACTCACAATCCTTCCATGTAACTAACCACCTTACCTCCTATCTCTCACACTCTAACACCCCTATATCTCCACATCTATTTCCTATAAAAAACCTTCTCCTTTATCCATATAAACTAGTCACCACTCACAAACAATCTACCCCCATAGTAAAGGGCAAATCCTTCATAATCACATCAAAACCTACTCTTTACTCTAAACTGTCCAATTACCTCTCTAACCCAATCCTACACCTGATTACCAGTCTAATATCAGGTGATATCCATCCTAACCCAGGCCCCCCACCTCAACCATTACAGACAAGAGCATACTACTAACTTCTATAAACTCTCAAAGTATAGTTAACAAAATCCCAAACCTCCACGCCTGGCTCATACATAATAAACCTGACATCTTATCCATCTCAGAGACATGGTTAAAACCCCATATAAAAGACTCTGAAATAACTCCTCCAAACTATTCTATCATTAGGAAAGACAGGTCCCACAAAAGGGGAGGAGTAGCTCTCCTCTACTCATCCTCCCTGTCAGTTACCCCTTTAACAAACCTACTCCTCAATTTAATAATGCTGAACTTCTCTTAACACTGCTTCAAGTTAACAAACAGAAACACATATGCATAGCTTCCCTTTACATCCCCCCAGGGGATAATATTTCCACACTCGAAGACATCCTATCCTGGCTCTCCAATAACATTAGAAATGAAACCATAATCTTAGGTGACATGAATATTAACTGGGCCTCCATCCAGTCTCCTACAAATCCACTTAACATTAACCTCTACAATTTCTCGCAGCTAATCAACTCTATTACACGCCCCTCAAAAAATCCCTCTACCAGCAGTATTCTGGATTGGATTTTAGTCTCTCATCCCCATTATTTCTCCGACAATGGTACTCTTCCCGACCCTCTTAGTGACCACATACCCACCTTCACTCATCGTCTCCCCTTACTCCTACACCGCACTCATAATTATATTACTGTCCGTAGCCAGAAAAACTTTAACCCAACAACCTTTTCTAACTCTGTCAAAGCAATAAATTGGAATTGCCTAAAAATATTACCTCTAGATAACGCAGTTGCCCACTTCAACTCAACATTCTTAAAAATACTAGACTTCCATGCTCCCTTAAGGACAAAGAGAATAAAAATCAATACTGCCCTTGGCTTACCAAACACACACTAGCAACCATGCATCACAGAGATAAAGTCTGGGCACACTACCTGAAAAATAAGACCCTATCTTACACAATGAATACAAAACACTTAGAAATAAAGTAAAAAAGCTCATCATCTCTGATCGACAAAACTACTTCTCCATCCTCCAAAACAGTAACAAAACAAATCCTCAAAAATTCTGGAAAGGTATCTCTACTTTACTTAACCCCAGCAAACCAGGTATCCCCAGCCCAGACCCTAATGCCCTGATACTGACTTAGCTACCCAATTTAACTCATTCTTTATTGAATCTATTTCCAAATTAACCTCTTCATTCTCTAACAACACCACATTCTCCAATCTACCCCTATCCTCACATACCAACACTCCATCCTGCTGCTACCACTCACTCACTCTCATCCACTAACTTCCCACCCTCTGGATCCCACACCAACACTTCAACCTGCACTGCTATCACTCCCTCACTCTCATCCACTAACTTTCCACCCTCCACCTCTCCTCCTACTCTCACTTCCTCCCATCTTCTCTCCCCCCAACACCCCTCTCCTCACTCCCCACTATTCTCATTAAAACCCATACCCACTTCCACTATAAAAACTCCTTCAGAAACTAAAGCCTTGCTCTAATGCTCCTGATAACATCCCATCTTACTTTCTTAGCATAGCTGCTGATGCAACTGCCTACCCCATTAGCATTCTAATCAACCGCTCTATCCAGGAAAGTACAGTTCCACAAATCTGGAAAAGGCCTTTATCATACCTTTACATAAAGGTGGCAACAATAACAGTGTGACTAATTTCCGCCCCATCGCTATCCTGTCTCCAATCTCTAAACTCCTAGAAAAGTGTATCCAAATTCAACTCCTACCACATCTTTTAGATAATCACTTACTAACCCCCACACAACATGGTTTTAGACCTGGTCACAGCACTATGACAGCCCTCCTCTCCTTCCTTGAAACTGTAAACAAAGCCGGGACTCTGGACTTATTGTCTCAACCCTACTACTTGACCTCTCTAAGGCCTTTGACACTATATCACACAGCCTGCTTTTAACTAAACTCTCAAAACTTAACCTATCTCCTACATCCTTGAACTGGTTCTCCAGCTACCTATCAAATAGATTTCAAGCAGTAAAATGGAAAAGGCAACCTCCACATTTCTAAATACCCCAACGAGTTCCCAAGGCTCCATACTAGGTCCCCTCCTCTTTAACATATTCATAAATAATTTCCGTAACTCTATCCCATTTTCAAACATTATCCAATATGCAGATGACTCAACTATTATCTGCTCGGCCTCATCTATCCCTACACTCCTCAAGCTCACTCAAGACGCTTTTTTAACCACAGAGCAATGGATGAAAAGAAACCACCTAGCACTAAACGCCTCTAAAACCAAATTAATGGTGTTCACCCCCTCTAAAGTCACCTATTTCGATAGTAACACATTCTCTATTACTAGTCAAAACAACACACCTCTGGAACTGGTCTCAGAGACCAAATTACTTGGTGTCCAAATTGATAACCAGCTCAAATTCAACTCCCATATACTACTAAATATCAAAAAAACCCATCAAAACTTGGTATGCTCTATCGGCAACAGCACTACCATACACCTGCTACTAAAATCACTCTTTCTACTTACACTCTTATCACGTAACGTCACTATGGAGCACCACTTCTAACTAACATACAGTCCTCTCTGAAAACACAACTCTCCTCTTGCTATAACAAAATTGCCAAGTTCGCTACCAGCCACAAGTCTTCCACCCACCACTGTTCCTCTCTCCAACAACTACATTGGCTAGAACTACCCAAGCATCTCACCTATACTCAACTAACTCTTGCACACAAGCTAATCTTCAACCCTCCTCTGTCCCTCCCTGTCTTCTACCTTTAAAATGTATCTACCAATAGAGTATTAAGGTCTAACAACCAAAATCTATTAGAAGTCTACAAACCAACTCGTCCCCAGGCAAAAATCTTCTATCACATGGTTTAGCACTCTGGAACTCCCTACCTCCATCAATTGTACCACCTCCAACCATTTTCTTTCAAAAATCCCTACATACATATCTAGTATCCCAGGGGGAATGCTCTTGCTTTCACCCCACATAATTAACACTGGTAATTTCCATCTTCCTTTCCTTCCCCTATCTACACCTGCAATATTTCCTTAGAATTCCTCCTATCTCATACACTCTTGTGTTACTGTATCCACTAGAATACACCACACTGTACCCTTTACATGTAAGATTGCTGATATGTAACCCATTTCTCATTAAGTACCTTGATACATTCCTTCTTTGTTTGTACCACCTATATGCTACATTACTAGTTGTATTATTTGTAAAAGTTTTCAGCTCTAGTTTGTACTAGCTGTATTGTTTCCTCTAATACTATGTAATTGTTTGTTTGAATCTCTTACTCTTGTATAATTATCATGATTAACCGATTGTAACTTTGATTGTTTGGAGCTTTTCTCCCCAGGACTCCATTGAAAACGGGTTCTTCTTGGCCCAATGGACTATCCTGGTAAACCAACAGAAAATAAATAAAAATAAAAATAAAATTTTGTTATATAAAAAAATGAGACCACAATAAATCATTTCAAAACTTTTCCCACCTTTCATGTGACCTATAACCTGTACAATTCAATTGAAAAACAAACAAATCTGCTAGGGGAAAAATATAAAAAATAAAAAACGTACAATAAGCTGGTTGCATAAGTGTGCACACCCTTAAACTAATACTTTGTTGAAGCACCTTTTGAATTAATTATAACATTCAGTCTTCTTGGGTACACACCTGCCATCAATTAAAGCGACTCTGATTAACCCCAAATAAAGTTCGGCTGTCCTAGTATGATTTTTCCGACATTTACTCAGTTGCCTGCTACAGCAAAAGCCATGGTTCACAAAGAGCTTACAAAGCATCAAAGGGATTTCATTGTTGAAAGGTATCAGTCAGGAAAAGGGTACAAGAAAATTTCCACAGCACTGGATATACCATGGAACACAGTGAAGACACTCATCAAAAAGTGGAAAAAATATGGGACAACAGTGACGTTGCAAAGAACTGGACGTCCCGCCAAAACTGATAAAAAAAAACAAGATGAAAACTGGTCAGGGAGGCTGCCAAGAGACCTACAGCAACACTGAAGGAGCTGCAGGAATTTCTAGCAAGTACTGGTTATGTACTACATATGACAACAATCTCTGTATTCTCCATATGTCTGGGCTATGGGGTAGGGTGGCAAGACGGAAGCCTTTTCTTACATAGAAAAACAAGAAAAACATCCAGGCCCAGCTAAAATTTGCAAAATAATTCATTGTCTCCCAACAGCATGTGGGAAAATGTGTTATGGTCTGATGAAACCAAGGTTGAACTTTTTGTCTGCAATTCCAAAAGGCATGTTTGGCACAAAAACAACACTTCGCATCAGCAAAAGAATACCATCCCCATGGTGAAGCATGGTGGTGGCAATATCATGCTTTGGGGTTGCTTTTCTTCAGCTGGAACTGGGGCTGTAGTCAAGGTGGAGGGAATTATGAACAGTTCCAAATACCAGTCACTTTTGGCCCAAAACCTTCAGGCATCTGCTGGAAAGCTGATGTTGAAGAGGAATTTCACCTTTAAACATGACAATGACCCCAAGCATACATCCAAATCAACAAAGGAATGGCTTCACCAAAACAAAATTAAAGTTTTGGAATGGCCCAGCCAGAGCCCAGACCTAAATCCAATAGAAAATCTGTGGGGTGACTTGAAGAGGGCTGTGCACAAGAGATGCCCTTGCAATCTGACAGATTTGGAGCGCTTTTGCAAGGAGAAGTGGGCAAATATTTCCAAGTCAAGATGTGCCATGATGATAGACTCCTGCTGAAGAAGACGGAATGCTGTAACTAAATCAAAAGGTGCTTCAACAAAGTATTAGTTTATGGGTGTGCACACTTATGCAACCAGCGTATTGTATATTTTTTATTTTTTATATTTTCCCCTAACAGGTTTGTTTGTTTTTCTATTGAATTGTACATGTTATAGGTCACATTAAAGGTGGGAAAAGTTTTGAAATGATTTATTGTGGTCTCATTTTATTATATCACAAAAACCTGGCTTATTAACAGAGGTGAGTAAACTTTTTATACCACTGTATATACTATATTTGCCCCACCCTTATGGGGCATATCTTGACTAAAAAAGGTTTGAGGACCAGTTTGCTTACCTAATTAATATAATTATGTTAAATTAATTAAAATATTAAACTCCCCAGTACTGTTCATAATCCTTTCTTCCTACCCCATATCTGATAATCAAACACTTTGTATAATGGTGATAATAGCCGTAATCGTTCAGCAAGCTATTAGCAAACTAAAGGCAACCATTGAAGAAACTGAAATACAACAGAAGGTACCAATGAAACAACACTTTGTTGTTTTGGTCTGGGAGATTTAACTGTGCAACCTTCCTGGCTGTCAACAAGTCTTCTGTTTGCTCTGCCCCTCTAGTGTATGCACTCTACATCAGCCTGTGGGTGTTGAGGGAATTACCTGTTTAGTGTTTCATTTAGAGCTGTGGTAGACAGTAGTCACATATGAGACTTTCATCATGCTGGTGGGACCAGGGCATTTCTAGAGTGTCCTAGATCTCTGTGTGAGGCATGGAGACAATGTGCAGTGCACTTGCTTGAGATTAGGTGCATGTTCTCATGTGTCCTCAATATCTCTTTACAGTGACATATTGACATTGTTCCCCAGATACTGTTAGTTTGCACCTGGGGCTAACTACTGATGTCTAACAGGGCACTCCTATGGCTGAAGGTCACTTGCCTACTTGCTTTCCCCTAAGGAAGCAGAGCTGGCCATCAGCCTCTCAGTCCTACCCTTCAGTCATTGTGGCCTTCACCTGATTGCAGGACACTAACTGAGCTGCGGCCAGTAATGATATATCTTGTTACCATACCACAGTATTAGAAGACAGAGTTAACAATGACCCAAGACTTTAAAGGAAAGATGAGATCTAAGAGGGCATTGTTAAACCTTAGGGAAAACATATTGTCCTTTGTCCCTCCTACCTTGTCTTTTAAGCACTCATGTCTGCTACCATCTGGGAACATCAGTAGGTCTTCTGTAAACATCTGCACCTCTTAACCTCCCCTCAATATTGTTGTTCACCTGATTTTTTTTTTTTTTATCATGAGTGGTATGTGGGGAATTAATGAATGTTACTGTAGCTCCTGTGAAGGAAGCTCCTAACATTGAAATTGAGGAGCACAGTACTGGTGCTGTGTTATTTAGAGGTACTAGTCAGTGGGTACTGAATATTTTTGCTTACTGCAGTGTCTTGGCTTATACATACAAAATGAATACACATTGCCATACAGTGTTGTGGAATGTGTGACTAGGGATCCCTACCACAATGCAGACAAACCCACAATCTTTCCTTTAAGGAAAGAGTGCTGCCACTGTGTGTTTTATTCTTCCCCTACACCTAGCTGTCCACTCCCAAGTGCTTAGGTTCATTCCCAGACCTAGGTGCTGCCCCCTCCCACATTAATGGCAATGGACACACCCCGGTATGTAATTTATTGTTAACAATACTTCCACCCTTCATGAGGGATCACTCTTAGTGGATTTTCTACTCAGCTCCTTTGTACAAAGAAAGGAAGTTTTATTTTTTTTATTTTATTTTACATTTGACTACAGGTATAGTACACTGATCACAACTAACCATTTGCAGGTACTGCCTCCAGGTCAGGTCAGCAAGAATTTCAAGTAGTTTCCTATTCTGCTTGTTATCTAAAGACCACTGCTTTTTAAACCCATTTCTGTGTCACTGCACATGAAAATCTAATAATTTAATGTTGTTTTGTGATGGTGACTTAAAAAAGTTGTTCTTCAGATCTAGTTGCCAGCCTCCACTGACTTTAATAATATAGGCTCATACATTAATATTATAAAAAGTAATTAATATGTAGCATTATAGCATGGTAGCATTTTGCATGTTATGAAAATGATACTTATAATTTCTGTGTCATAGCAGAGCTGATGTTAACAACTAAAACAGATTTACAGTACACATAAAATCATTTGTAAGAATGTAGTGAAATATTTTCCCTGCCTGACTTCATGAGACATGGTCATAACAAATACTCTGTTACAATTATGTGCAAAGCAGCAACACATCATCTTTCAAATTTTCATGTCCGTACTTAATCAAATCAGCTATACTTGGACCAGAATTTGCTCGGACAGTGTGTCACTTTGCTAGCAAGGAGCAAATTAGACATTTGCTTTGCTTTTTGAGAAAATTGATGGAAAACACAAAATTCAAATGTTGCTAGCATTGCACAAGAAACTACACTAAGTCTCTCTAAACAGCATAGAAATGCTGAGTATCTCACCAAACAGGAGCATGAAAATGTGCAAACATATAAACCAACCCTATAAGAGATGAAGTAATGCAAAAGGTCATTCAAATTCATATCGTCCAACATTGCTGCAAACATTTCTTAAGTAAATAATTGCTGAACCAACATGATATACTGGTGAAAAGCATTGCATATGTAAACTTAACAACCTACAAACTGCTAACAGGTGACTTGTGTCTTGAATGCAAGGCATCCTCCAACCCAGTACTAATGGAGCTACTGTATATCAGTGGATCAAATGCCATCAGAAATATTTGGTCTAGGGATCTAAACGTCTTCTGCAACATCAACAGAATGATTTAGAGGGACAGGTATATCTGATAAAGGGTACCACTGCTCTGCAACAGACTCCTATCCAAGTGAAACAAAGCTCATCCCTGTCCGTATTTAAGTGTAACTTGGATCTGTGGATGTGTAGCAGAAAATGAACCCCAGAACTTCCTCCTATGATACTAATGGACAGAGGAAACTCTTGAATACTTTATTCCACGTGTCAGTACTCTCAAAGTTTATATGGTATGATCATAGTTATTTTCACAAGGGATAACATATAATTATTGACCATGGGATGGGTAAGGCCAAGCTAACACCAAACAAGACAGGTTATTTCTAGTATCAAAAGGGGAACTGGAGAGAATTAAAATGGCCCACAAGAATAGCTAGCCTAGTACTTACCTATGAACCAGTAAAATACGACTAAATGTTCTGCAGAAAATGACATATGTAGTTTTTTACAGGCACCTTTTAATATGTAGTAACATCATACAGAAAAAAAAGTTATAACTTTAAAATGGGATAAAATATAGATGCAGTTTATTTTGTGGAAGTCATTAAATGAATAATCAAAATAATTCTGAACTGCAATCATTTGACTTGAGTTCATAGGATCATAGGAAATTACTAGACTAATGGCCCTAGGGCCTTTACAAGCCTAGCCAAGTTCTACCCTTATTTCCACAATCAACACCTATTGCCCCTGTCCAAGAAGGTCAGACGTGGAACCCCAGGGGTGAATTTATGGCTACCCATCCAATTATCCAGACTGTGTTTGAAGACTGCCAATGACGTGCTCTGTTTGACACAAAGTGAGAGTCTGTTCCAAAGGTGTGTTAATCTCTGGGAGACAAACATGTCCCTCCATCAGGTTCAGTTAATGTCACATACCAGGTTAAGGTCTTTAGAGTGAGTAACCCATGTACCATTTGACTTGCAGATATGCAGTATTTCCAATAAAGCAGAGTTAGAGATTGCCTTATATGCAAGGCAGAGATCATCTCGGAGTAATCTGTATGAAACAGAATAAAGTGACAGTGATTTCAGACGGTCCACATAGGACAGATGCTGAAGACCTTGAATTTTCCTTGTGAGGAACCTTTGTGATCTCTCTAATTGCTGCAGGTGCTTGGAAATGTGCATACCAAAAGGGACGTACTCAATTACAGGCCTAATGAGGGAACAGTACAGGGATGTTATAACTTCTTTTTTTCTGGAGGCAATGCCCTTACTTATGAGATGAGCAATATAGAATGCCCTTCTTACCACTGTGGAGATATAGTAATCAAAGTTAAGGTTGCTGTCAACCTGTGCGCCCAGGTCTTTCACCACTGAGTGCATACTTAGGGTGTTGCTATTGATGTGGTAGTTAGCAGGAACATCGTTCTTACTGAAAGGGATGATGAAACATTTTTTTGCATTGAGTTTAAGGCCATAACTTTGGCACCAATCATTTGGAGATTCTGTAACCACTCCCAGTTTGCAGTCATCAGCAAACTTTGTCAGTCACAGAACTTTATTTTTTGCTTGAACTTCAGAGAATTAGATTCCAAACAGTAGAGGTCCCAGAACTGATCCCTGTGGAACACCACCTGTTACAGGTCTGCTGTTGGAGGTGGATTCCCCTATTTTGACTATATGGGTTCTATCGGTCAGCCAGTTAGCAACCCATCTAACAATATAAGGGTTGATACCTAGCTGAGTGAGTTTGTCAATGATGCCTGAGTGGGGGATAGTGTCAAAAGCCTTGGCTAAGTCTAGGTAGGCTGTATGCATAGATTTCCGTGCATCCAGGGCCTTGGTGAGGGTCTCAAAGAAGTCCACCAGGTTTAACAGACATGATCTCCCTTTGACAAATCCAAACTGAGTAGGGTCAAGTGTTTGGAGATTACCTATATCTTTGTTGATAAGGTCCATGATGATTCACTCCATGGCCTTGCAGATAAGGCTAGTCAGGCTAATAGCTTTATAGTTCCCAAGGTCAGTGGAAGCAACACCTTTGTGCAGGGGAATAATGGTGGCCGCTTTCCATTCAGACTGTTGAAAAAGGCAGACCCAGCAAACAAACCAGCAAAAAACACAATCCACAGTATTCAGCTGGGACAAAGTCAGTGTTTAGACTATGATTGAAAATAGTACCCAATGGTGTTGCCAATTCTTCTTGGACCCTATGTAAGCCACAACCAGGGATGTTATTAAGTCCGATAGATGCTGTGCTTTTGGCCTTAGAGAGGACATTTACAATCTGCTGTTTAGAGCTACAAGGTAGGGGTAGGGAACAGGTGGTAGGGATGTCATGGGGTACGTGTGACAGGGACAGGAGAGTTAAATTTACACAGAACCTGTCAGCCGACAGGTTACTTATGTCCAGAGGCTCAGTGTATGTGGTATCATTATCTACCAGTTTGGCACAAATCCGGGTCTTTCCTTTTAGGTTACGGATGTAACTAAAGAACACCTTATGGTTGTCCTTAGTTGAGGAAGCTAATTTGGATTTGTAGTTTGCTTTGGAGGACTTCTCAAGTCTTATTTGCTTGTTTAAGCTGAGGAGGGAGTGTTTCCAGTTTAGGGCTTACTCTCTCACTCTTAGACAGCAATTTCTTCCTCTTATTGTAAAGCCTGTTAATGGCAGTTGTCTACCAGGCAGATTTGCTCTTCCTTGAGGAGCTTGTTTTGGTCCTATCAGGTACGGCCAAGTGAATGCAGCTATACAGGTGTTTGTATAAAGCATTGGTGTAGCACTTGGCATAGTTGCCAGTTCCATCTGAGGGGGAGGTGCAGTGAAGCTAGTTATACCATCCCGTAAGAGGTTCTAATATGCTTTGGAGAAGTTTTATTAGTTTAGTTGCTGCTGGTGGGGTCAGGTGTGACATTTACTTTGAATGATACTGATTTGTGGTCAGATCTTACCAGGGTAGACCTCACAGTGGGGGTGCTACAGTGGTTCCCCCATATTGGTAATCACCAGATCCAGGAGGTTGGCATCCCTTGTGGGGGTGTCAACCAGCTAGTCCAGGGCACTGGAGTTAACGAAGTCGAGGAACCTTTGGGGAAGTGAGTTTAAGCATGAGTAATTTACCCAGTCAATGTTTGGGTAGTTAAAGTCACCCAAGACCATGGTGATTGGATGTATCTTGATAGACTCAAGTAGATCCAAATAGGCAGAGTGGGTGTCCTGATTTGTGGAGGGGGTCCTGTAGCTGACAATGAATTGAATAGGTGTCCTACCAACAGTTAATTGCACCTGAAGTATCTCCAGGGAATCATACTGTTTAACCAATCTGGAGGTGTATTTGTTTTTAATGAATATTGATACACTACCTCCTTTAATTTTCACACCTTCAGTTTGTGGTCTGAATGTATAGAAGGGGATTCACTTTAGAAGCTCGAAATACTGAAATATCGAAATTCAGTATTTCGAGACCATAAAGTGGAATCCTGAGAACAGCGAAAGCTCAGAAGCGCGACATTTAAAACCTCGAATACCGGCAGTTTTTAATTTCACGCTTCTGAGGTTTCGCTGTGCTTATGGATTTGTTTGTGTGTGTGTGTGTGTGTGTGTGTGTGTGTGTGTGTGTGTGTGTGTGTGTGTGTGTGTGTGTGTATGTATGTATGTAAAAGTAAAATTCCACTTTATAGCTTTGAAATACTGACTTTCGATATTTCAGTACTTTTGAGGATATAAAGTGGATCCGTAAAAGGAGGTGTAACCCGGTATGGCTGTGGTGCTCTCCACAGCCTTGAACCAGGACTCTGTGACTGCACAAATGTCTGCGTCTTCCAAGGTGAGGACTGCTTACAGTGAATGCAGTTTCATGTTAAGACTCCTAGCATTTAGCAGCATAACCTTGAGGTTGTTTTTAGATGGAGTTTTTACATCGGGAATTTTGTCCTTGAAACACTGCCTAAAAAGCCACTATGGGGTGGCAAGAGCCTTAGCCAGTAGCCAAAATCTTAGGGGTGACAGATGAAGACCATCTCTGGCAAAGCATTGAGGTCTGTCGATTATGTCATCCCAGGCTGACAGATACCAGATCCCCTTAGAATGACACCAGAAACTAAGCCAGTTATTGAAGTCAATCATTTTCTGTTTGTATTGAGGCATCATCCTAGGTGAAGGCAAAATGCTGCTTAAGGCTAGGGACATACCTACCTGAGACACATAGTCCGAGAGCTCAGTTATGTCTCTCTTCATATAGTCCAGAGAGGTGCATCTCAAGTCGTTCACACCATCATGGATTATGACGGAGTCATAACAGTACCTGTTGTTGAGAGACTGGAGTGCATGTGTGATATGGTATATCCTGGCACCTGACAGACAGCTGACCATGACCTTTTCCTTTTCCAGCCTTATGAGAGCGACATCTGTGTGTCTCACAATGGAATCACCTATGACTAGTATGTTTGGTTTTGTGCTTTGTTTTAAGGGCTTGACAGGTGAGACACTGGTGTGTGCGCTATTATGTGTAATGTGTTCTGCAGAGAAAGTATTATGTGTAGCATGCTTGTGTTTGTGTTTGGGAGGTCTCTGGTGTTTAGGTATGTTTGTGGTGAGGACCCTCCCATATGTAGGCATGTGTGATGTGGGTTTGGATGGAGTGGGAGGTGAGGTGTGCATGCTGTCACCCTGCTCATTGTCATATGTACTGACTGGTGTGAAAGAGCATTCTTAATATAGTTGCACCTCTCACATGTTGAATTTGTGTGAACTAGGAGTACAGGGTTGTCGGTGAATATGAGGCAGTCATTACACTGCCTCAGGATGCTCATGTCAACCAAGCTAGCTGGAGAAACTGGAAAATATCGATAATGTTAGGTAAATTTATATGGTCAGAAAAAGAGGTCGCTAGGAATGGTTAATAGGTGAAAGGTTTGTCGGTACTTCTGAAGCTAGGCTTAGTGTTCCACCTGACTATAGAGCGGGGCTGCCAAAAACCTCTGAAGAACCACAAGCAAAGTGCTAAGGGAAAATTTAACAAGCAGAACATTTGCATCTGTAATCACCAACAGTAACCACCACTACTCGGCAGTGCATGATGGTGTGCTACACGCAAACAAGTACAAACGCAGGGCTTAAATAAAACAAGAAGTAACCCTTTTAATGCCACTTTATGTAAAAACATTTTGACAATGTTATGAAGGAGTATTAAGTGTTGCAGCTGCCGCCCTTTAGCTGCCTTCTCCTTGTTTTCCTTTTATTCTAAGCCCTTTTAAACTTCATTTATTTTACTTCATTCTACCCAGTCCATGAGTGCAAGTTGTTTGTCAGCCATCCTGTCATTGAAATAATACTTTCTACTCTACAAGATGAAGCATGGCTTTTCAGGTTAGAGGTTATGGCTTCATCTCCCCTATAATTCCTCTTCATGTCAGTTTCTTCATAATGTCCTTTAATGATTTTGTGGACCCAGATTATAATTCTTCTCCATTTTCCCTTCTGTCCTCCAGGGATACCAGTCTTAACCCGTTTAGCCTTTCGTCATATTACTTCTTTTCCACCCCATTTTCTGTCCTTTTGTGTTTCCCCTGTGCTATCTTTATTTTCTTTTTCTCTATATGTAGCCTTCAAAGCTAGATTCAGTATTCCAGTGAAGGCATCACCAGTGCACCAAAATTGGAAGAAAGACTAAAGTTTGCCATTCTACTGGGCATAGCTGCTGCCTTTTGTCATATTTCTGGTGGTTGTTGCTATAATTTAAAAATATTGCTAAATACAATTAAAACTACTGCTAAATCTGTTTATTTCATCTTCTGTTTTATGTTGCACCCCTCAGAGAAGTATACTGCCTCAGAATTATTATTGTTTACATGTAGCACTTTTCATTTTATAGCACTGACCCTCAGTTGGTATCTGGTAGTCCAGACTGGTACTTTCTCTTTTTTGTTCTGTTTTTCTTCATCCATTACTGTTGGCCCAATTTTTGTGCTGTCAATGAAGGATTACATTCTATTTTCTCTGCCTCATATAATGTCAACAGCAAACACAGTGAAGATTACAAATGCCAGGACTAACCTCTCTTTTTATTGGTAGTACTTTTCTTAGTCTTGCAGTTTTGCTCACAGATCTAAGGCTACAGGCTGAAAACAAGCTTTAGCTGTAGTCCTGGTTTGATTCCCTCAGTTTCTACTTGCAAACAGTGTGACTCTGAGCAAGTCATTTACCCAGACAGTACTCTTGGGTCATCCCTAAAAAGAGGGTCTTGTGTCCAGTGAGCTTACCTTGTTATAAATAAAAAATGCTGCACCCTGTATTTTAGTCTTGGATACTGGTTTATCTATTTGATCGTTTTCTTTCTGATCCTGACATACTACAATTCGACTTTATAAAGCAGAATTTTTTTCTTACACTGATAGTTTCTGATGCATATACTGCTGATGAGAACTATATTGATACTGTACAGCATCTTTGATTTAGTCTCCTATTAATATAGCAGCACTACTAAATAGATCACAAGCCACACCATGTTGTTTTAGTTAATACTCACCATAAGATTTCAGTACAAAAGCATTTACTTAAGATTGCTGACAGAGCTGTCACAAAAGTGGAAATGTAACCATAACCAGCATTAAAAATGTAATTTGCATTAAAAAAGAAAGAAGCTTTGATCTTCATTGAGGTGTCCTTTCTTATATGGGGGACGGCGGGTGGTATCAGCTGTAGTAGTTAATGTTTTAAAGCACTAGTCACTTAATGTTCTAAAATTTCCAAATCACAGCATAAAAGTTATTACCCAAATCACATTTGTTTGCATTAATAAAAAAATCATCTCAAATTCTTCAAAGACAAGTCTTAATTCTGACTTTGTGGCACATGTCTGAGAAATTATAGTAGTGCCTCTGTGTATTATGGCTTAAAGAGATGAAAAGCTTGAAATGGAAGGAAGTGGGCAAAGAGTCTGTTTTTATTCAAATGTCTCAAGCAGTACTAGTGATACAAAGAAGACAATTGCCAGGACTGTTCCTAGAATGTTGCCCATGTTATGCCTTGCCAATACTAACATTGTTTTTTCTTTGAAGGAGATAGAAAATCCTTTAACATATCAGTATTTTGTTCAGGCTAGAAAGTTAAAAGTAACTTTTGCTATATAAATCAAAGGCTAACAAAATGTTGGTATTTATGTTATATTCCTCCTTTCCTGAGAGTTCATTATTCCCTTAGAAAACAGTTTGAGATCTTCCTCAGCAATTTAGTAAGTTAATTTTGTAGCAAGAAGTCATTCAGTCAAAAATTTATTGTGTATCATGGGCTTCTTAAAGCAATTAATAATATACTTTCCTTCCACTGGCAAGTTTTTTTTTTTTTGTGTGTGTGTGAAAATAACTTCTGCATTTGCATAACTCACCTCCTGCTTACCTTAATCGTGTATTTAAACAAATAACATTTGTTAACCAGGTAAGCCCACTGGACACACAGTTCAGGAGTAATGTCTGGTTAGTCTGGTTAAATTACTTTCTCAGAGTTACACAGTAGGTAAAGGGAGGCCAGGGCAGGGAATCAAACCCAGAACAGCTGCAGGGTGTAACAGATCCAGCAGCATCATCTTAAAACCCTCGATAGATGTCATTTTGGTCTGTTCTGTTTATATTACTGTCAGTCGTGAGAAGTAATCCCATGGCTTCACAAAATATTATTTTTATATATTGACTGATAACTTTTTGGATGTGTTGAATACAAGTGACTCTTCAGACTTATCATATAAGCCAAACTGGTACTTATAATACATGGATAACATGGCAAGCAACATATAGCACCTGTGTCATTTAAAACAAAATTAGTATTTGCGGACTGAACCCTGATGGTACTTAAGATTGCATTTTGGCAACCTCAAACACCATATAAACAAGTTTATTGTTAAATTCTGTGTTCACTCAAGAACCGCCTGCAGTTTCACAGTCCTTTCAGGAATACTGCTAGCTTATTGTTAGTCTTGCATGGGATAAATATACTGGTTAATGATGCATCATATTGTGTGTATGTGTCATGGGATAAGCAGCAAAACTTTAGTCAAAAGGCAGACTGGAGCAGTAGCAGTGGAGTGAGGGTTAGAAGAATCAGCACAAGAAAGTAGTACTTAAAGGTGTTGAGAACAGCCGACACCTATATTCCAGGTATCAAAAGAAGGCCGTGAACCTTAAAGACTTTCAAAGTCATTTCCTGACTCTGCTTTGAAGAGGCAACATCCTTGTAATGAAATATCACAATATCATGTGTTTGCAGTTATCTTCTATACCATTGCAGTCTATACTTTCTGAATAATGGGAGACCATTTAATGTTTAAATAGCCACTATTAAACTTTATTTTATACTTTCAGTAAAATATTTGTGGCTTGTTGACATATTTATTTTTCTTTTTAGTTAAAAAGGCATAATATACTTAAAAAGTAAATTCTTTGAACTGCAGTTGTTTCAACAGCACAGAAGTACTTCCATGATGATTTGCAGATGGCACAAATACACACATATGGAAAGCACCTAATATGTAATTAGAAATATCTTTAAATACATTAAAAGTATAGACTCGCTAACATGAACTTTATGGCTATTGAAATGGAACTACTTAATTATTTCCATTAAATATCAGTCCTTATATATTTTACTATATGCCACTAAATATAAATGGCAACATTTTCACAATCTTAGAACAGTGAGAAAAACACAGAGAACTGAAGGACACTGTTAGGGAACAATGCCAAATGCTTCATAAAACTGGAATCATATCAGGACTGCAGCAAAACTTTGACTACATAATACCTGCAGTGTCTAGTTGTATAACAGTAAACTGCAGTCATGTGCAGGCTGTATGAAATGCCTGTGGAGTTGTACACGTTTTTCACTTTGCCTGGTGGGATAATTAATTCAAGAAATGCTGTGAAGGCTGGAAAGGGGAATTTAAATGTGAATCTTATTAATGGTAGAAGGTGAATGTGTGATACTTTGTGGGACTTTATTTTAGTTATAAAACCTTTGTTTGTTTTATTAACAGGCAAGCAGCAAAACTGGAAAGCAAAGATTTTATATGGTATATTGATCCTATCCCAAAACCAGGCCATTGAGTTAATTAGATTTTTTTCTTGGATGGCGGTGACAAGGCTTCCTTAAAGACTGGTCTCTAGGTGGTCATAACCATTTTACATGCGCTGTAGATGCCTGAGTCCATAGTACTAAATGGAATGTTTCTTCCCATCAAAGGAACCCCTAGCCTGCAGTCGCTGCTTACTGATTACAAGGCTGGAGAGCATGGCACCTTTAGGGAAAGTACCAGATCCATTCATAGCTGGTGTCTAGTTATTGACCACATTAAAAACATCATCCTTGTGGGTGTTCCAGGATAATTGCATATTGGGCAACAGATTGATTTCTTCCAGTGTGAAAATTGGAAGTGATGTAAAAGTCAATAATGTGGGTGAAATTCAGTTACTGGTTAGTCACTACACTGCCTAGATGTCAGCAAAGAACAAATCTGGAGAAAGTTAGAGAAAATCAACCAAGAAAAAGGAAGAAACAGCTGTGGTCATTAAGAGCCTTGCAGCTGATCAGCAAAAAACAGTTCAGATTTCAGCTTTGGTACAGGAGATCACTTCTAATAATTTAGTAGAATAAATAAATCAAATGCAGGCAGACGTGTTTAAGATAAGTGAGATACTTGGCGAATACATAAAGTCAAATGGAAAAGGACTGGAAGAATAGAAGAAGCTTTAAGTATTAAGCATCATAGGCCTGGCATCCTTACAATCACAGAAACATGGCTAAAACCAGATATCACAGGTAATGAAATCCTACCAGGCTATAACATCCTCAGAGCTGATAGGGAAAATAAAAAAGCTGGAGATGTAGCCATCATTTACTCTGATATCAGTATATCCATAAACAAAAAAATCCACAGTTTCAGAGGTTCTCTACAGTTAAACTCACACAAGAACTTGTGCATCACTGCTGCATACATCCCACCAGGCAACAATATCTCCACTGTGGAAGACATATTAAACTGGGCCTCTGACAATGTAACACAAGAAACCCTAGTCCTAGGAGACTTAAACATAGACTGCCCACTAATTACAACTGACAGTCCACAAATACATATTAATCCGTATGGATTCACACAAGTCATAAACAACCCTACCAGGTATAATAAACCTCTACTAAACTGTATTCTAGCTGCAAACCTCAATAACATCCTTTCCACTAGCACTCTACCAGATGCCCTGGGTGACCACCTACCAACAGCTGCAATCAGACTCTTTACCCACCCATCCCCACCGCTACATCCTGGTCTGTAACCTAAACAAATTTAACATACTAGATTTCATGAATGAGCTAAAGCTAACCAACTGATCCACCTCAAATATTTTTCCCACTAGAAAAAGCTACCCTACAATTCAATAAAATCTTTACAGCTATTCTAAATAGCTATGCCCCATTTAAAAAGAAACAAGTTAAAATAAATCCTGCTCCCCGGCTAACTCCAGAAAAAAAAAAACTTATGACAGAACACAACAAAGCATGGAAGTTATAGCTAGCTCATAAAGCCTGGGCTAACCTTCAACACTATTGATATCTCAAACATGGCAAATCACACCAACAAATTCTGGACTTCTATTAAAAAGTAATAAGTCCAGGGTGAACACCCAACCCAGTCCATCACCAGATAATTCCCCTGCTAAGATAGCCAGTGAGTTCAATAACTACTTCACATAAATCATCCTGTCTGTATGCAAAGATATTATGGATGTTTTAGCAGAAGATTTTCCCTGCAACCTATCCCAACTTCAGCATTAAAACAAAAATACTGGGTAAACTAAAAACTGCAGCCATAGCCACTGTCTGTCCCCAAATATCTAAAACTTGCCTCTGAAGCCAGTGCATGCTCATTATCAATCTTAATTAATATTTCTTCCCAAAAATGTTATGTTCCAGGCACCTGGAATAAGGTCTTCATAATATCATTACATAAAGGTGGACCTTCCACTGTTATTCAAATTATTGCACAATTGCTATATTGCTTCCTATATCCAAAATCATAGAAAAAATGTGTAGCAATCAGCTGCTTAAGTACCTACCTGACAATAATCCACAACATGGTTTCTGTCCTGGCCACAGTACCTCAGCCGCACTACTGCAGTACTCAAACATCAGCAAAATGCACAACAATGGAAATATGGTTTTCTCAGTCTTTATATAAAAAAAAATTCTAAGCTTGTTTTCTGCCTTTCCTGTTACTAGAGTAGTCCAGATACAGATTTTCTGTATCCAGAACTGTTTTGTAAGTTTCTGAGTTCCCCAGACCCTTCTGTGTTAGAGGGAGGCCTTCCAGCTTATCAGTGGGAGTGGTAAGCACTGGGTAGCCTATCTACCACAAGAGGAGTAGTTTCTGGCTCTGAAATAGTAGTTTATTGGCCATTTTGGCAGTTTTTTACATCCCTTTCAACTTTCTCTTCTCTCTTGCACTTTAATGAGCTTATTCGCCAGCACTTCATCAGGCTTTTTGTAGCAATTGTTATAGCACACATAAGTGCTATCAGCACTAGACGTCCTATAAGGAAACAGCTCCAGTACTTAGTAATGATGACCATCCCTCCTGGCATGTCTAAAGGTCAGTTTTCTGTGCTTTCTCCTATTAACCTGGTGAACTTTGGCATTCTGAGGCAGTGTACCAACTGTCTCATGTACACAGACAACCCTCTCCTCTTACTTCCCAACACTCAGACTTGTGAGAGATGCACCTATATCTCCAAATTGGAAGCCATGCACTCTCCAGCCAAGACTGGAATAGCTGGTCAAGAGGAGAAGGTCAACACCGGCACCATACCACACCACATGGAACACATAGCCCTCCAGAACACCCACCATCACAACCCTCACAAAAAAAAAACATAAACCACACACCCACATTTGCAGAGGCTCTCAACAGAAATCTACCCAATCAGCAGAGACCTCCAAGGCAGAAACGCACTTGACCACCACAACATAGCACAAACCGCAAGACATATAGCTCACCTCAATAGTGTGCCCCTCAACCTAAGCCCCTAAGGCAAAACAGCTTGCCCAATGCAGTAATCATACGTGACTCAATAGTGAGGCACACTGATGTCCCACTCACTTGGTTGAATAAGGAGAAGGTAACAGTCAGCTGTCTATCAGGTGCCAGAATCCAACACATAACACACGCACTCAGGAGACTCCACAACAAGTACAAGTATGACTCTGTCATTGTCCATGTGGGTGTGAATGACCTGAGATGCACCTCCCTGGACTACATGAAAAGAGACATGGTGGAGCTCCCGGATTATGTGGCCCAGGCAGGTATGACGCTAGCCCTGAGCAGCATACCACAGTACAAACAGAAAATGATTGACAGATCTCGATGCTTTGCCAGAGATGGCCTGCATCTCTCACCCCTGGGTTCCTGGGTACTGCCTATGGCTATTGCCACCCCTATAGTGCCTTTTTTAGGTGGTATTCCAAAGACCAAATTACCACCATAACAGCTATAAATAAATGCAATCTGAGGGTCATGCTGCTCAGCACTAGAAGTCTAAATCTCAAGATGCACTCGCTCGAAGCACTCCTTAAAATGAAAAACATCGACATTTGTGCTGTAATGTAGACTTGGTTTAAAGCAGCAGAAAGCATCCCTGCGCTACCAGGCTATAACTCATTCCATACCTTTCGGTCCCAGAACATGGACCGAAGCTCCAAAGGTGGTTGTGTCTCCATATTCAAAAAGGATATGCCCACCTCCAGACTAGTAGCCCAGCATGATGCATCTGAGATACTCCAGGTACAACTAACATTGGATAAGACAGCAATTTAGATCGTAGCCTACTGTAGGTCCCCATCCATGTCCCAAGACTCTCACTCCACATTCCTAAGCACTCTGGAAACTATTAAGATCCAACCTAACACTCTCATACTAGGTGACTTCAACTACCCCTCCATCAGCTGGGAAAACTACTCATGCACCAAGGCACTGGCCCAACGCTTCCTGGAATTCATCAATTCCAATGCCCTGAACCAGCTCATTCTTACTCCCACTAGAGGAAGCAGCATCTTTGACCTGGTTATTACTAACATGGGCAACCATTGCTCTACACCAATAATCAATTCCTCCCTGGTTAGATCCGACCACAAACTAATTACCATGAAATCCACATCTCACCCACACCCCCCGCAAAGGTATCCACCATGACAAACTTCTCCAAAGCTGACTTTAGACCCCTAAAAACAGAGGTGGCTAACTTCACGGCACCCATGCCAATGGAAAATCGATGCATGACTGCCAAATCATACACCAATGCACTGTACGAACTCGTACATAAATGAATGGAACTAGCCATACCCAACAGAACCAAGATGCTCTCCTCCAAAAAAGGAAGCCAATCTGGTGGTCCCCTGCCATTAATAAACTCTACAACAGAAGGAAGAAACTGTTGCAGAAAAAGGTGAACTCCCAAGACTGGAAAAATTCACTTATTAGCCTCAACAAAAAGTTGAGATACCTCATCAAAACCTCCAAAGCCAGCTATGAAGGCAGAATTGTGGCAGAAACTAAAAATAACCACAAAGCTTTCTTTAGTTATATCAAAAATATCCATGGGAATACCCAAATGTGCTCTGAGTTACTGCACAATGGTACCTCCTATACTGAGCCAACAGATATTGCTAACATACTGGTTGACAGATTCAGTGCCAACTTTACCCCCCAAAGAACCAATCTCAATACCGGAAGAATGCCAGGCACCCAACATTACTGCAGCACAGGTTAAAGCTGCATTGTCTAAGGCCAAGAATACAACAATATCCCTGGCTGTATTCTATATGAACTACAAAGTGAACTGGTACCACATCTGTGTACTCTGTTTACTCACAGCCTCATCTCAGGCTTTGTCCCTACCAAATGGTGCACTGCTACAGTCATCCCTCTCCATAAAGAAGGAGTGACTACAGACCCTGGAAATTATTGCTCCATTTGCCTGATGAGACTGATATAGGCTATGGAGTGCATCATCATGGACCTAATTAACAAGGATATAGGGAATCTCCAAACTCTAGATCCCACGCAATTTTTTTTGTGAAAGGTTGATCATGTCTGCTCAACCTGGTTGACTTCTCTGAGTTAGTCACCAGAGTGGTGGATGAAGATAAGGCAGTTCATACAGCCTACCTTGATCTGGCCAAGGTCTTTGATACCATTCCTCACACAGGAATTATTGATAAACTCAGCAAACTAGGCATCAACCCCTATATCATTAGGTGGGTTGCAAAGTGGGTCACAGATAGAATCCACAGTGTGAAAGTAGCGAACTCCAAGTCAGACTGCTGACCAGTCACGAGTGGAGTCTCACAGAGATCGGTCCTAGGTCCTCTCCTGTTTGGCATCTACTTCTCAGAAGTCCAGGCCAATACAGAGAGACTCTGGGTGACCAAATTTGCAGACGACTGCAAGCTGGGAGCCATTATTAACTCCCCAAGTGATGCAGACATCCTACAGAAAGGCCTCACTGAGACCAATGACTGGTGTCGAAACCATGGCCTTAAGCTTAATGCCAAAAAATGCATCATCATCCCCTTTGGGAAAAACTCAGTTCCCACTAATTACTAAATAGATGGAAGCCCACTGAATGCTGAAGGTGTTATAAGAGATCTGGGGAGACAGGTTGATAGCAACCTCTCCTTCGACCACCACATTGCCACTGTGGTCAGAAAGTCCTTTTATGTGGCACATCTCATTACCAAGGGTTTTGCATCCAGGAAAAAAAGGTAATCATTTCAATCTACTCTTCCCTCATTAGACCAGTCATAGAGTATAATGCCCCATTTGGCATGTACTTCACTAGACACCTGCAACAGTTGGTGAGGCCACAGTACCTCACGAAAGAGGGTCCTAGGCCTTAAACACATGTTCTACATGGACAGACTAAAAAAACTCCAGCTATTTTCTGTCTCATATCGTCTACTAAGAGGCAATCTCTGCTTGACTTACAAAGCCATGTCTGACCCAGCTTTGTTATAAATACTACATCTAAAGAAATCTCAATCCCTCCACACCACGCGCTCCAGAGACCTCAACCTCATTACCACAATCAGCAGAACATGCTGGAGGGACAGGTTTCTAACCCAGAGACTACCCATACTCTGGAATAGACTTCCCATACATGTCAAGCAGAGCAACTCACTAGACCTCTTTGAGAGAAATCTTGATGAGTTGATGGGAAATAGAAAGTTCACCCCAGGGATCATTCTAGTGGCTGTACTTGATAGAGGCACTGGGAACTAACGAGGGATGGCACAATGCCATGGCACTTCTATGGGCTAGGCTTGTAAAGGCCCCAGGGCCATTAGCCTAGTACAAACCTATGTATCTATGAACCTATAGATATGTCAAAGGCATTTGACACAGTATCCTACTCTAAACTTCTGCTAAAACTCTTCTACCTTGGGCTACCTCACTCTTCTTTTTCATGGTTTCGTAGTTACCAAAACAACAGATTTTAAGTAGTCAAATTGGAAAATGAATACCCTAACCTCTTACTAATGACTGTCAGAGTGCCCTAAGGTTCCATACTTGGACTATGCCTTTCAACATTTTTATTAATGATTTACATCTAGTCTCAAAACATTCAGCTCAAATTCACTATGCAGATGACTCAACTATCATCTGTACTGCACCTACTTTACCTCAAATGGGAGCCCTAACCCAAGAAGCATTCACCTCTATTGAGTCTTGGTCTTCTAACCAAAAAAATGTAAAGTTAGTGTATAAATGGAAGAATTATAAAGTATCCCTCCCATTAAATGCAGTTTAGACATGAGAACTGTGCTTCTGCAAGAAGAAGTGGCTGAAAAAGGCTGCATGTGTGTTGACTGTGTTAAATTGGTGGGAAGATTCTAAAGCATAATTTCTACTCTGTCACTAGTGTTTAAAATGACAGTGAATGGACTGAATATGTAATTGTAAATAAAAAAAGTTTTTGTACTTTTAATATTTATGTAATACATTTCCTGAGGTAAATTGCATGTGATATTGTAAAGTATGTTTGTATAGTACACAGAGATATTGTATATGTATGCGGGAGGAAGCCTTATCAGTGGCAGGTGTTTATGCTAGTGATATTAAAGTAGGAAATTACTTATTATTGATTGTAATGTACCTGAGCTTTAAAATGTAACTAGATAAAGACTGGCTATAATGAATAGAATGGTGTGATTATGGGTAGCTGAAGGAGCATGTAAAAGTCTACTGATCATATTACATGTGTAATAAAACAAACTAATCATTACTGTTTTTATTCAGGTGGATGTCTAGACTATAATGTTATTAGTTTATGCTCCACAAAAGGATTTTTTAAGTAAACAGGCTAGAAAGTATAAAGCTTGAAAATGGTAGTATTTTATCATTAGCACATGATATTCAAGATAAGCTCACTGTTGCAGTAGCCGAAGCTTTATGGGTTAAATCCTGCAAAGAATATGACCACTGGGCAGCTTTCAAGGTTTCTGGGCACCTTACAAGTGCCCTAACTTTTGTGAAGCCGAAGGAGAGCTGCGTAACAAATTGGTTAGAGAGCCATACGCTTCTGACCTTTCTTGCCACTCATTTTCACTCTCTCTGTGAGCTTCCTGAAAATGTCATTTGGCTAGTGATCCTCCAAAACTGGACAGATAAGTACCTTTCTGGGGGAAAAAAATGTCACTACTACATTTTCTAAGGAAAATTTTGTGTTTTTCTCTGTGTGGAATTGTCATATTTTATTATACGAAGTGCAGTTCTTATGGACTGACATTTTATGTAAAAAGATTTTTACTTGAGGAATGCTTTTGTGAAAAACTGTGCAAAAATCTTTTTTACCCAGCTTTTTCTACATTTTCATGTAGAATTCTTATATGAAAGACAGGATATTGTGCTTTCTGGGACTGTCATGAAATTTATTCCTCAAAACCTTTAATTTACTGGCAGTAGGTTTACCAACGTATCCAGGCTCCACTATTTGCCTTTTAGCCTCTCTTCTCAGCTTAACAGTGAAGCAATTATTGGTCTTCTTGGTTCTTCCTTCTCCTGACCTCATCAAGAAGGAAATACCTTGGGAGTCTTCTGGTGTCATCGGCAGGCAAGGGTGAACCACTCTTGTCAGTCTCAGGTGAAGGAATTGATAAAGTCATACCTCACAGCCAGACTAGGGTGCCTAATTCCCAGGCTAGTGCCCCTGATATGGATCAGTCTGTTTCCAGTGGGTCTCCAAGGAAAAGAAAACAAAATGTTAAAAATGCCACTTCTGTTTTTTTTTTAAATATGGACAGGGAGGACTTGCTGGACTTTGCCAATGTATTACATCCTGCTTTTAATGCTTTAACTCATGTTTCTTTAATGACTTTGGAAAAGAAAAAAAAAATCCTTCACAATCTGACACAGATTCTCAGTCTGAAGAGTAGTGACTGGAAGGGTAGTGTTTTTGTTTAGACAATTTTTCTCAAGCTGAAGATTCTGACCCTAAGGAAAGTGTTTCTTCAGACTTCCCTAGAGAGTGAGCAGTTACTTTTGACACTTTTGCTGAAATTAAAGACATTTCAGTGGGGACAAAATGAAATCCCTGTTTCCCAGCAAATGTATTATAATTTGTTGTAGTTGGATTTTCCTTAGCCTAAAGACACCCCTCCTATTTTATAAACTTTAGATGATGTTTCCTTAATAGCTTGCAGTCATGGGCGCCAGAACCATAGAGTATGGGGGGGAGGGGAGCCCTCTCACTTTTGCAGATCATCCATACCTTTGCCCCTTTCATTTTCCACGTAATGACATCAGCGCACCTATTTCTGGCTGTTTTTGCAAGTAGGAATGGATGAAACAGAAAGGATTTAATGGAGTGGATTAGCTGCTGCAGGGCGGGAACAATAGGATGTAATTGCAGAGTGGAGTGGACAGACACTGAAGCTGGAACAACTGCAGAGGACTACTAGTCTATCAGAGTGAGTACACACTACTAGATTTCATTGGTGTGTGTGTGTGTGTGTGTGTGTGTGTGTGTGTGTGTGTGTGTGTGTGTGTGTGTGTGTGTGTGTGTGTGTGTGTGTGTGTGTGTGTGTGTGTGTGTGTGTGTGTGTGTGTGTGTGTGTGTGTGTGTGTGTGTGTGTCCATCCCCAGCAGGATACATCTGGTGGCTAGAGGTATTCAGGCTCAAATACTGTACCTTGGGTACAGGTAAAAGGGGCCTACAGTCCCTAGCCACCATCACTTGTGAATTTATGCCTCACAGTTTTGTTCTGTTCCTCTGGTTTGCAGGAGTGGTAAAACCTTTTATTCTAGCAATTTTCAAAGGTTATAAAATCAGTATTTGAAATGTGTCCCTATTTTGGGGCTGTATTCCCCCGTTACTGGCTTTGTTCTGTATTTTTGTACTAAGAGGTTGAGAGTTATGGTGAGAAGTGAGAACTGAATTCACTAAATGATATGATAGCCATTTAAGTTTGTCTTCCTGTTTTTCAAGAAACTGCTGGTTGAGCTTAGTAGTATGTTGCTCTGACTATAGTGCACCTGTTTCTGGGTGCAAGACTTGGCAGTGAAATGCATGGTGGTAACCACATTTTATGCAAGCAACTTTCCAAAATTATACACACAATGTTTAAAATGTGTCCCTGGTTTTTGGCCTTTTGCTCCCTCCCAATTGAAAATAAGTTCAAGAAGTTGTGCAATATACCTATGGCTTACACTCTACTGTGATTCTGCATTTATATAGTGTCTGTAGAAGTGGACTGTTATCGTGGAAATGTTCTGAATAACATTTAAAATGCAATTTGTGTGGGAAGTGGACTGTTATCGTGGAAATGTTCTGAATAGGGCAGTTTTGGCATTATTGGTGCATGCATTTTGCTTCATTGCCTACTGGAAAAATGTTCCAACAATACATTTAAAATGCAATTGTGTGTGGAACTAGACTGTAATCATGGAAATGCTCTGAATAGGGCAGATTTGTCATTATTGGTGCATGCATTTTGCTTCGTTGCCTACTGGGAAAATGTTCAAACAATAAATTTAAAATGCAATTGTGTGTGGAAGTAGACTGTTATCATGGAAATGTTCTGAATAGGGCAGTTTTGTTATTATTGGTGCATACATTTTGCTTCATTACCTACTGGAAAAATGTTTAAACAATAAATTTAAAATGTGCTCTAACTTAAGTCTAACAAGTGTGCTGTATTATACAAGGAATATAATTTAATACAATCAGGATGGTGAATCAAGGAATGCATACATGTATGCATAGCCCTAAAAATGTGTTTGAAAACAGCCCAGAATAAAGTGTGAAAGACTCAAAATTATGAGCAAATTTTAAGCTTTACTCTTGTTACCAAAGCAATGGATGAAGGTAAAACAGTTCACACCACATTACCTTGACCTGGCCAAGCCTTTTGACACAATCCCCTACTCAGGTGTAGTACAAAAGATGAATAATGTAGGAGCAAACACTTACATCACCAGCTGCATTGCTAACTTGGCTCACAGGATGCAGGAGATCAAAATGGGAAGAGACCAGTCACCAATGGAGTCCCTCAGGGTTCGGTGCTGAGACTTTTTCTGTTTAGCATATACATCTGAACAGTAAAAGGAAATACCAAAGAGCTTTCATCAGCTAAGTTTGATATGACTGCAAGCTAGGAGAAGTTATTGAATCCCCAAATGACTTAACCATCATGCAGGAAGGTTTGTCCCAAATAATAACTGGTGTCAAAATCATGACAATGCCCTCTGAGAACTGATCCAATTGTTTGGCATTTGGGAACTTGTGTGTACAATGACCTAATTATTGACCAACATGTGCCCAGAGTCGTAAGAAAGCCTTTCTATATTGCACAGCTTATAAACAAGTTGATTGTAGAGATGTTGTTGTCCCCCTTTACAAAGGTCTCATTATGTCAATCATTTTGTATAATGCCCACTTTGGTATGTATCTGTCCAGCCCCATGCAACAATTGGAATACCTTACTAAATGGATACAAGTCCTAAACAGTAGGTCTTGCATGGACCACATCAAAGATTTATTACTATACTCAGTATCCTATAGAGTGCTTAGAGGTGACATGTCTGGCATACAAAGCATCCTCTGACATAATACAGATGGACCTACTGAATATCAGTAAGTCAAATGGCATCAGAAATACTCAGTCCATGTATCTAAACTGAAAGTTGTGGAGAGATGGATATATATCACAGAGGCTACCACTGTTCCAGAACAGACTATCCATAAAAATAAAGCAAAGCTCATCCATCCATAATCAAATGCAACTTGGATCTAAGGATGGGTAATAGAAAATGTACTCCAGGATTTCCCCTCATGCCACTAATGGATAGAAGCAGTTCCTAAATGCTGCATCCGTTACATGGCCCCCTCAAATTATCTATGGTATGATCACAGTTCTCACTAGGGCTAATATACAATTATCAGCCATGGGGATAGCTAAGACCAATCAGAAAATGTTAATTCAAGCACCAAATGGGAATTGGCTAAGCTTAAAATGTCCTCCAAGTGAACCTATGTTGTGGTAGCAAATAGTTATAAAAAATTACCCTTTTTAGTTCACTAAGTGCCCCTGTCACCCTCCGCCCCCTAGTCTTTAACAGCTTCCGGTGCCTATGCTTGCAGTACACAGTATGCCTGACAGTAAATTTCCTTCCCCCAAAAGTCTGAAGGATAGGAAAATTTGTGATACATCTGGGAAGAAATTTTATTCTTTTGCTGTCTTAACTTTCAGAATTCTGAACTGCCAGGCTCACCTGTTAATTTTTGTACTAGCTTCATTTGAGAATATGACAAAGCTAACTGTTAACCTTTCATCTTTTGATGTTAAACATCATTAAATTTCCTAATTGTGTCTGCTTCTGAAGTAACCAAGCACTCTTTCTACTGATGCTGTATCCAGGGCTGCTGCTACTGGTTCAGTCATGACTTGGTTGGTTGTGTTCACAAAACTTATCAAAAAATGTTTATGGCCCTGGAACCATTGCAAGCCTAGTCCATAGAAGTGCTCTGGCATCATGCCACCTGACGTTAGTTCCCAGTGCCTCTATCAAGTAGAGCCACTGCAGTGGTCCCCGGGGTGAACTTTCTATTTCCCATCTATGCATCAAGATTTCTCTTGAAGAGGGGCAGTGAGGTGCTCTGCTTGACATGTATGGGAAGTCTGTTCCAGAGCATGGACAGTCCCTGGGTTATGAACCTGTCCCTCCAGCATGTTCTGTTGATTGTGGTAATGAGGTTGAAGTCTCTGGAGCATGTGGTGCAGAGGGATTGGGATTTCTTTAGGTGTAGCATTTCTGACAGAGCTGGGTCAGGCATGGCTTTGTAAGTCAAACAGAGATCACCTCTTAGTAGACAATATGAGGCAGAGAGTAGCTGGAGTTTTTTTTAGTCTGTACATGTAGGATATGTGTTTAAGCCCTAGGATCCTCTTTGTGTGGTACTTTTGTGGCCTTATCAGCTGTTGCATGTGTCTAGTGAGGTACATGCCAAATGGGGCATTATACTCAATGATTGGCCTAATGAGGGAAGAGTAGAGAGAGATGATGACCTCTTTCTTCCTGGATGCAAAACCCTTGGTAATGAGATGTGCCACATAGAAGGACTTTCTGACCACAGTGGCAATGTGGTGGTCGAAGGAGAGGTTGCTGTCATCCTGTGTCCCCAGATCTCTTATAACGCCTTCAGTCTTCAGTGGGCTCCCATCGATGTGGTAATTAGTGGGAACTGAGTTTTTCTCAAAGGGGATGACAACGCATTTTTTGGCATTAAGCTTAGTTTCGACACCAGTCATTGGTCTCAGTGAAGCCTTCTTGTAGGATGTCTACATCTCTTGGGGAGTTAATAATGGCTCCCAGCTTGCAGTCGTCTGCAAACTTGGTCAGCCAAAGTCCCTCCGTATTGGTCTGGATTTCTGAGAAGTAGATGCCAAACAGGAGAGGACCCAGGACTGATCCCTGTGGGACTCCACTCATGACTGGTCAGCAGTCTGACTTGGAGTATGCTACTTTCACACTGTGGGTTCTATCTGTGAGCCAATTTTTACCCCACCTAGTGATATAGGGGTTGATGCCTAGTTTGGTGAGTTTATCAATAATTCCTGAGTGGGGAATGGTATCAAAGGCCTTGACCAGATCAAGGTAGGCAATATGAACTGCCTTGCCCTCATCCACAACTCTGGCTACTGACTCAAAGAAGTCAACCGGGTTGAGCAGGCCTGATGTACCTTTCACAAAACCAAATTGCTTGGAGTCTAGAGTTTGGAGATTCCCTACATCCTTGTTAATTCGGTCCATGATGATGTGCTCCATAGCATTACATATCAGACTCATCAGGCTAATGGGGCAATAATTCCCAGGGTCTGTAGTCACTCCCCCTTTATGGAGAGGGATGACTGTAGCAATGTGCCATTCAGTAGGGACAAAGCCTGAGGTGAGGCTGTGATTGAACAGGGTACACAGATGTGGCACCATTTCACTTTGTAGTTCATGTAGAATACATCCAGGGATATTGTCGGGTCCTATGGAAGTTGTATTCTTGGCCTTGGACAATGCAGCTTTAACCTGTGCTGCAGTAATGCTGGGTGCCTGGCATTCCTCCAGTATTAAGATTGGTCCTTTATTGGGGGAGAGTGGGTTAAAGTTGGCACTGAATCTGTTGGCCAGTATGCTGGCAATATCTTTTGGCTCAGTATAGGAGGTACCATTCTGCAGTAACTCAGAGCAAACCTGGGTAGTGCTGTGGAGATTATTGATATATAGAAGGCTTTGTGGTTGTTTTTAGTGTCTGCCGCAATTATGCCTTCACAGCTGGCTTTAGAGGTTTTGATGAGGGATCTCAACTTTTTGTTGAGGATAATAAGGGAGTTTTTCCAGTCTTGGGACTTCACCTTTTTCCTGCAACAGTTTCTTCCTTTTGTAGTAGAGTTTATTAATGGCAGGGAACCACTAGATTGGCTTCCTTTTTTTTGGAGGAGAGCATCTTGGTTCTGTTGGGTATGGCTAGTTCCATACATTTATGTACATGTTCATACAGTGTATTGGTGTATGATTTGGCAGTCATGCATCTATTTTCCATTGACATGGGTGCTGTGAAGTTAGCTACCTCTGTTTTTAGGAGCCCAAAGTCAGCTTTGGAGAAGTTTTTTATGGTGGTGACCTTTTCAGGGGGTGTGGGTGAGATGTGGATTTCCATGGTGATTAGTTTGTGGTCGGATCTAAACAAGGAAGAACTGACTATTGGTGTAGAGCAACGGTTGCTCATGTTAGTAATAACCAGGTCAAGGATGTTGCTTCCTCTAGTGGGGGTAAGAGTGAGCTGGTCCAGAGCACTGGAACTGATTAATTCCAGGAAGCGTTGGGCGAGTGTATTGGTGCATGAGTAGTTTTCCCAGTTGATGGAGGGGTAGTTGAAGTCACCTAGCATGAGAGTGTTGGGTTGGACCCTAATAGTTTCCAGGGTGCTTAGAAACATGGAGTGAGAGTCTTAGGACATTGTTGTGGACCTATAGCAGGCTACGACCTAAATCGCTGTCTTACCCAATGTTAGTTTTACCTGAAGTATCTCAGATGCGTTATGCTGGGCTACTAGTCTGGAGGTGTGCATATCCTTTATGAATATGGAGACACCACCACCTTTGGAGCTTCAGTCCATGTTCTGGGTCCAGAAGGTGTGGAATGAGTCATAACCTGGTAGCACAGGGGTGCTTTCTGCTGCTTTAAACCAGGTCTCCATTACAGTACAAATGTCGATGTTCACCATTATGAGGAGTGCTTCAAGCAAGTGCATTTTGCAATTTAGACTTCTACCGTTGAGCAGCATGACCCTCAGATTACATTTATTTATAGCTGTTATGGTGGTAATATGGTCTTCGGAACATTGCCTAAAAAAGATACTATAGGGGTGGCAATAGTCTTAGCCAGTATCCAGAAACAAAGTGGTGACAGATGCAGGCCATCTCTGGCAAAGCATCGAGGTGTGTCAATCATGTCATCCCAAGCAGACAGATACTGAATCCCCTTAGAATGACACCAGAAACTTAGCCAATTGTTGAAGTCAATTATTTTCTGCTTGTACTGCAGTATCATTCTGGGCAACGGAAGGATGCTGCTCAGGGCTAGGGTCATACCTGCCTGGGCCACATAATCCAAGAGCTCCTCCATGTCTCCTTTCATGTAGTCCAGGGAGGTGCATCTCAGGTCATTCACACCCACATGGACAGTGACAGAGTCATAGTTGTACTTGTTGTGGAATGACCTGAGTGCTTGTATTATGTGTCGGATTCTGGCACCTGATAAACAGCTGACTGTTACCTTCTCCTTCTTCAATCTAGTGAGTGGGATATCAGTGTGCCTCATTATCGAGTCACTTATGATTAGTGTATTGGGCAAGCTGTTTTGCCTTAGGGGCTTAGGTTGAGGGGCACACTGTGTAGGTGAGCTATGTGTCTTGTGGTTTGTGCTGTGTTGTGGTGGTCAAGTGCTTTTCTGCCTTGGAGGTCTTTACTGTTTGGGTAGATTTCTATTGACAGCCTCTGCAAAGGTGGGTGTGTGGTTTGTGTTTTTATTTGAGAGCTGTGATGGTGGGTGTTCTGGAGGGCTATGTGTTGGTGCAGGTGTTGACCTTCTCCTCTTGACCAGCTATTCCGTCTTGGCTTGAGAGTTCATGGCTTCCAATTTGGGCATATAAGTGCATCTCTCACAAGTCTGAGTGTTGGGAGGTAAGAGGAGAGGGTTGTCTGTGTACATGAGGCAGTTGCTACACTGCCTCAGAATGCCCAAGTTCACCAGATTAATAGGAGAAAGCACAAGGAACTGACCTTTAGACATGCCAGGAGGGATGGTCATTATTACTAAGTACTGGAGCTGTTTCCTTATATATTCCTTTTACAGGAAAAATGTCACTCATGGTGTCTGAGTCTGTACAGAGCACTGCCAAACTCTTGAGGTGAAACTAATACAAAGACCCTGAAAATTTATTGATGAAGTATTTAGGCAGATATTCTGAAGTTAGAAAGAAATCAAGCAGTGCTTACTGAAAAATAAAGAATTAGCTTGTCAAGAATGATGAAAAGAGGGGAGTCACATGAATGGCTACTGTCTGGCTACTACTAATGCTTGTCTCAGCTCAGCTTCACACTGTTGGGATACAATACTCCTTTGCTTCTTCTCTCACCAGAAGAAAAATGTTAGCACCAATCCCAAGAAGAGAAGCAAGCCACTGCCTGTTTGGTGATCCCCAGTCTTGTCCCAGATGATGCAAGGGTCTGCAGGCTTGTAGCTTTTTTTCTGGTAGATGCCTCTAATAGCAACCAGACCAATCAAAGCTCAGATTTTAAGTTCTCCCCTTGACAAAGATGATCTATTTGGGTCTTTTACTATGAAAGACTTAAAAGATTTGATGAAAGAGGAAATTGATTCAAGGTGCTACACAAATCTTTCAGCCCTCCTTTTCTAAGTCAATAAAAATGTTCTCTCTAATTCTGGACCCTTTTTCAAGAAGTAAAGCAAACAATGTCGAAAAGGTTCACATAAAAAGAATTAAAAAAAAAAACAGTGACAAGAGGCTCTAAGAAGAAGGTGGGGACTCTTACAGCTAAGGACAGCCAAAAAGTCAGAATGACTATTTGTGTCTTCAAGATCCCCCCACCCACCTTGGCAACTATCTAAATACGTTCCTCAGTCTAGGCCATCATCTTCTTTAGTGGTATAAAATCATCTCAGGCAAATGGGTTCTGTGAATCATCCAGCAGGGGTACAGATGGTATCTTCCTCCTTTCCAGGTATCCTTATTCATCCTTTGAATCAAATATTCTTCATAGGTTCATAGGTTCATTCTAGGCTATCTGCTCAAGGGCATTTATAAGCCTAGCCCAGAGTTTTGTGGCTTTCGCCACCCCCTTAGTTTGAAGAAAACTATGCCCATTATTTTGCTGTGCCTCTGTCAAGCAGTGACACTGAGGTAATCCCTGGGGTATATCTGCGATCTCCCATCCATTGGTCAAGATTTCTCTTGAACAAGGCCAGCGAGGTGCTCTGCCTCACATGTACCGGAATTTTGTTCCACAGCATAGGGAGTCTCTGGGTGATGAATCTATCCCTCCAGCACGTCCTATTAATAACCGTGTCAAGGTTTAAGTCTTGTAGTTTTGAGGGATCTAGATTTTTTGAGGTGAAGCATGTTCATCAAATCTGGATTTGACATGGCCTTGTATGTCAGGCACAGGTCACCTCTGAGCAAGCGGTAAGTGACTGAATAGAGCTGGAGTTCTTTCAGTCGGGCAGCATAAGACATATTTTTGAGACCCTTTATCCTTTTGGTGAGGAACTTTTGGGGCCTTTCCAGCTGCTGCAGGTGTCGGGTCAGGGGCATTGTACTCAATCATTGGTCTGATGAGGGACGATGACCTCCCTTGATCTAGATGTGAATCCTTCATGATCAGGTGGGCAATGTAGAAGGTCTTCCTAACTACTTTAGCAACGTGAGTGTCAAACGAAAGATTACTGTCAACCTGGGTCCCCAGATCCCTGGTAACTTCTTCTGTGCTCAGTGGATTGCCACCTATATGGTAGCTAGGGGTAACCTTGTTTTTCCCGAAGGGTATGACTATGCATTTCTTGGCGTTTAACTTTAGGCCATGGCTCTGGCACCAGTTATCCATTTCTGTGAGACCCTTCTGAAGGATATCTGTGTCAGATGTGTTTTCGACTAGTTTGCAGTCATCTGCAAACTTTGTCAGCCATAACCCTCCTGTGTTTGCTTGTACTTCAGAAAAGTAGATGCCAAACAAGAGTGGGCCCAGGACTGAGCCCTGTGGGACACCACTTGTGACAAGCTGTGAGTCTGACATGGCGCCAGCAACTCTGACCCTGTGGGTTCTGTCACTTAGCCAGTTTGCAACCCATCTTGTGATGTATGGGTTTACATTTAAGCTGATGAGTTTTTCAATGATACCTGAGTGGGGTATTGTGTCGAAAGCCTTTGCCAGGTCGAGGTAGGATGTATGGACTGCCTTTCCCTCATCAATGGCCTTGGTGACTGTTTGGAAAAAGTCAACCAAGTTTAACAGGCATGATCTGCCTTTGACAAAGCCAAACTGGGTTGGATCCAAAGTCTGCAAGTTCCCTATGTCTTTATTTATGAGTTCCATTATGATCCTCTCCATGGCTTTGCAGATCAGGCTTGTCAAGCTGATGGGATAATTTCCAGGGTCGGTGGAGGCACCGCCTTTGTGAAGTGGGACCACAGATCCTGAGGTGAGGCTAAGATTAAACAACTGTCCTAACTGCGTGTTTAATTCCTCATTGAGTTCGTGGAGCACACAGCCGGGACACCATCTGGTCCCATGGATGCTGTGTTTTTGCCTTGAGAGAGCAGTTCTCACCTGCTAGAGATGTTTGGGGGTTACAATCCTCTGGTATAGATATCTCTCCTTTGGGGAGGGGAGGAGAGTTTGCACTGAACCTGTCAGCCAGTATGTTGGCAATGTCTGTAGGTTCAGTAATTTTCACATCATTTTGAACTAATTTGAGCATATCTGGGAGTTTCCTCCCAGGTTTCTAACATAGCTAAAGAAGGCCTTATGATTGTCTTTTGAGTCCTTAGCGATTTTTCTCTCAAAATTTGCCTTGGATGATTTTATGAGAGCTCTTAGTTTTTACTTATAATGATCAAAGGTGTCTTACCTTTAAGGATTTTGCTCTATCTTGTAGTAGCTTCCTCCTTTGTTGTAGAGCTTGTTTATGGCTGGGGTCCACCAGACTGGACGCTTGCCTTTGGTACAAAGAGTCTTTGTTTTGTTTGGGATTGCCTGATCCATGCAGTCCTGTAGGTGCTGGTAGAAGGCATTGATTCAGTGGCTTGAGTAATGTTTACAAAGGAGCCCACACTAGTCTTTAGAAGTGTGAAGTCGGCTTTTGAGAAGTTCTTCACTGTGGTCTTTTTATCTCAGGTGGGGCGGATGAGGACCTCCAGTGAGATTAGTTTATGATCTGATCTCACCAGTGAGGGGTATACTTCGTGTTGAACATTGTGATCCCATGTTCGTGATGATGAGATCAAGTATGTTTTCACCTCTTGTGGGATGGTGACTAGTTGTTCCATGGCATTTGAGTTTATGAACCCAGGAACCTTTGGGCTAGAGTGTTTGGGCTTGAGTAGTGATCCCAGTCTATATTAGGGTAGTTGAAGTCACCTAGTATGATGGTGTTTGGAGATACATTTATCCCCTCCAGTGTTTTCAGGAATGCTATGTGAGGTTCCTGAGTTTGAGAGGGTGGCCTGTAACATGCTACAAATTGCAGAGCAGTCTTGCCTATGGTTAATTGCACCTTGAGGTGTGGGTGTCCTTGATGAATATGGGCACCCCCCCCCTCCTTTCTTGGTGTTGTCCGGATTTTGGGGCCGGAACACATGATATGAGGTAAAACCTGATAGTGCTGGGGTGCTCTCAGGAGCCTTGAACCAGGTTTCAGTCACAGCACAGACATCGATGTTCTCCATACTGAGAAGGGCCTCGAGTGTGTGCATCTTCAGATTGAGACTTCTGGCATTGAGCAGCATTACCCTTAGTTTTTTTCCTTTTTTGTGTTCTAGGGTGGTAGGTTTAGAATTTGAGCCTTGCCTAAAAAAGGCACTATGGGGGTGGCAAGAGCCTTTGCCAATATCCGGGTGACAGGTGCCAGCATGGCTTGTCCAGCATGTCATCCCAGGCAGACAGACATTGGATCCCCTTTGAATGACACCAGAGTTTAAGCCAATTATTAAAGCTGATCATCTTATCTCTGTATTGTGGCATCATTCTTGGTGAAGGTAGGATACTGCTCAAGGTCAGGGTCATACCTGCCTGGGCTACATAATCAGAGAGCTCCTCAATGTCTCTTTTCATGTAGTCCAAGGAGGTACATCTCAGGTCGTTTACACCAGCGTGGACAATGACTTGTTTCCTCCGATTTTGGAATGCGTGTTGATTCGGGAGGGGGGGTGTAATTTATGGAATTATTGCCCTCAGAAGGCACAGGATTTTATTCAAGGATATTTCTGGTGCCAAAGAAATAGAGAACTTAGAGATCAGTCCTGGACCTCTCCCATCTTAATATTTATGTAAAGGTCCTAAAGCTCTAAATGTTATTCCTCCAAACCTTGTTACCATTCATATCCCCTTTGGTTTGATGGTAACATTAGACTTAAAGGATGCTTATCATCACATGGCTATTTGCAAAAGAATTCAGATTTTTTTTTGTTTAGGTTTTCTGTATCTGACTTACATTATTAATTCTCTGCTTTACCCTTTGGTCTATCTATCTACTGCACACAGGGCATTTACAAAGTGTATGGCTCCAGTGATTGTTTACTACACACTTCAAAGTATTCATACTTTCCATATTTGGATAATTATCATATAGCTGCAGATTTTTATTCCAGTTAAGATTCCCTGACATATGTCAATAAACTCCTGCTCAGTCTGGCGTTTTAAGTAAACTTACAAAAATTACCCGTCATCCCTTCCCACAGAAGATTTTTTTGTGGGTGTGTCTATTGGATACTTTCCTAGGAAATGATCTTCTTCCTTCAGACAAAATAGAATTATACAAAGAAATCTTCTTGACCATTTCTAAGCAATCTGTGACATCAACCAGTGAGTTTCACAGGATTCTGGGTTCCATAACCTCTATGATAGTCATGATTCCCTTGGCTAGACTTCACATGAGAAAATTTCAATGGTACCTCAGGTCAGTCTGTTTTAAAATCAATGCACCTTCTCTTTTCAGATCGCAGTGTTGGGGTTTGTAAAAAGGGTGGCAGTCTCATGTCAGATCTCACCTTTTCCATTTAGCAACAGATTCCACAGACTTGGGTTGAGATGTGATATCGAAAGAGGTGAAAGTCCAAGGTCTGTGAAACAAATAGGACAAACAGAAGAACATAAACGTCAAAGAGATGTTGGCAGTAGTCAGTGCTCTAAAATCTTAAATCATCTCTGGTCTCCAGGACCTCTACAAGTAATTGCACAACACCCTGGTGATGTGATATATAAACAAACAAGGGGCTACAATATCTTACCCCTCTGTAGAGTTGCCATGATTGCCTGGAAGGTAGCAATTTGGGTTAGTTTGAATCTTTGAGCTTCATATATTCTGTCAAAGCAATAGATTATAGCAGATAAGCTGAGCAGAACAAGGACAGACTGTCATGAATGGAAACTACACCTGGGGTCTTCCAGGAATTCATTCAACTATGGAAATATCTCAGATAGATTTGTTTGCCTGTTTTTAAAACAGACAGCTAAATAAATTCCACTTCAGTATTCCTTGCAAAATGGAAAACAGATGCTTTCTCATTCTCATGGCTGGGATGTTTATGTTTTTCCACCCTTTCTGCTGATATCCAGGGTTTCTCTAAAGATCCAGAAGGACTTCCCAATAGAGGATTTTCCTTCTTTTAAAAATGGACAAGGGCAAGTACTACAGGATTCCCTACAAAATGGAGTAACTCATACATGACAGAGATTGTTTGATACACCCCAGTCCGAAAACACTTAAGTTGACTGCCTGGATGATAGAGGTCTAATACCCTTTAGGCACTTTTTTTTTGAGGATGTGCAACAGGTACATAAGGAGGCTAAAAAAACCTGCTGCTAGAAAATCATATATGGGCAAGTAGAAAAATTATCTTGTTGGTGCCATACTAAAAACCAAGCCCATTACTTCAAGGTTACAGTACACTTAGGAATGGCACAATGTCTCATGCTGTATATATCACTTCTTTCCATGCATGCCTCCGTTACTATTAGAATAAGGGGATGCAAACTACCCTTACATTTGTGTTGCAGAAGGAGGTGGGGAAATTCATAGGTACCTCCTCTACTGATACACTGTTTAGCAGTATATGCCACGTAAAACTCTACACAATCCTCTTCTCTTCTCTTCTCTTCTCTTCTCTTCTCTTCTCTTCTCTTCTCTCTGTAAGAGCAATTGTCATACCACTGTGATCTAACTAAAATCTCCAAACTGTTACTTTGGTAAAACACTGCAGCCACCCCAGTATTTATCTCCATCCTAACATGAACAATAATGTTTGCCTCCATATACCCTTACACAGATCACTGCATCTTTTGCTTCTGACAGCCGCTAAATTCCCTGGGTGGTACCACTTCAACGCTAACTTGTCATAAAGATCCTCCAAATTTGGACCAAAAAACAAGGCACAAAACACACCTTCAAACTGCAAACAGTTAAAGACATTAATTTAAGCAACCACAACATCAACCACAGTTGGTTAATGAGTGCTATACTGCACTTGTGCCCAATCACAACTCTTCTGTGGCACTGATTAAGCCCCCTAACACCTTGCACCTGGGACAGACAACCTCTTCACCCTGCCCTACCTGCAATACTGCCTAGTAGTCACAGCCCTTGACTTCTCCTTCCTGTGATTAGTGTTTACTTCCAGTCTCCGCCCCTAGCCTGCTAGTGACTAGTTCCCCTGAACAGATGCATATGAGGAACATGCACTTCCTTCCCTTCCTACTGATCTGTTAGTGATCAGAGTCTGCAGCTTTCCCCTTCTAAACACATCTCTACTGCCACATTTTCTGTGATCAAAGCCTCCAAAGCCCTAGTCTCACTTCTTACTACACACACACACACACACACACACACACACACACACACACACACACACACACACACACACACACACCACAATGCATCAGTCTCATAATCTGTTTGTCTCTTCCTCTCCACCGCTCACCATCCACATATACTCTTATTGATTACAGCCTCGGATTTCACCCTTGACAGACAGTGTCCTGAAAGTTATTCACTCACCCATCCCCAGTGGTGGATGGAATAATTTCCTAACTCCTGAACTTCCTTCCCATTTTGATATCAGTAGCTGGTTTGGTCCTCCCTCCCACATCTGTTCCACAGCCAATGCTGACTACAGAGCTTTGGTGATCTGTAACTAATGTTCCACAGCTCAGAGAATCGGATAGCATCTTTACAAATTATAATCTTATTCTGAATTAAAATAGCAGTTTAAAAATAAGTGACATGATCCTTGTGATATAGTAGTGAGGGCATTGTTGCATTGAGGGGCATGGTGTGCAGCAATGCACCGGGAGAGGGTGAGTCAGGAATTACATCCTGAGGAATTATGTGACCCTGGAGGTATTCTGTGCAAAGGATGGAGCTATAAGATGGACAGTGTCCATCACACTGAGGATGTCCATAGCTGGGCAAGGAACTCAGATGGCTAACAGGGAATAGCGATTGTGTGGAACTGTAGAAACCAGAGTGGCTGGTCCAGTGGGTTACTCTCCAGTTGAGTCAGATGAACTTTATCTGTAATCATGAGCTTGGCCACACCTTGGTGTATTGGCTGCCATGGTGATGGGTGACTGTGATGCAGTCTTAGGGGAAAATGTAGTGGTGCAGTTGTAGGAAGAATGTATACTATCTCCATACGTCTGGCCTGTGACTATCTACCATGAATCTGGACACTTGCACTGCCACAATGGGTATTTTTCAGAATCCTCATTGATATACCAATGGATACCATGTGGGCTACCAGGGACTGCAGCAAGCATGTTTGCTTCATGTCCCATATGCCATGTCACTCTGCATGCAATGAAGGTTTTCCCACAGTCACAGAGGCAGTTATATGCCGGAATATATCTACAGTTTGATAAAGTCCTGGAGTCACTGCCACGATGGCCACTAACATGCCTCTTCCCATGATGGTTTGGCGCATATCAGAGGCAGTGCAGCTGATGGATACTATCTCTGGCTGGCTGTCGTGACTCTTGTGTAGCCTGGGTAGACCTCACATTGACTGGATGTCCAACAGTAAACAGAGATGATGCAGGACGTTTGGCTTGCCCTCCACCATCACCTCATTTACAAGGGATGTGTATGTGTCCTCCAGTGTTAGCATTGCTGCCAGTGCCTCTGTGTCATCTGAATGTGCCATGTACACTTTGCCATTATAATCAGAAGCTTCTTTCCTGCTGAGTTCAAGAATGTGGTGACCTGTTCTGCCAGACTCTCCACCAGTGGCACCTGTGAAACATAAAGATAACATAACCTGTGGTAGTGCTAGAGCATAAGCTTCAGTCCCCCTTACCCATGGCATACAGACTGGTACAGGCCACTTATTTGAATAACATATGACTATGTGCATACCTTCAAGTGCCAGCTGTCAAAGATGAAGCACCAGTGTACCTGAAGAAGAGGTATGCATAGGTGTTCCACAATGTGGATCAGCACATAACTTGAAAAAGCTCATGCAACTCCTACAGACATTCAAACAGTCAACAACAGCCCAGATCCTGTATCCAAGTCATGGCCAGGCATGAAGGTTCACTCATCTGCCCCATACAGGGCTTTCAGGACCTCTTCTACGTCTGTGAGCCATTTCTGTGTTGGTAGATCACTTCCTGTGGTGAATTTGTCCCTGGCAACATCTTGTACATTGGACTTTGCAAGCAATATTGCATCAGTGACTATGTGATGCACCTGTGCCACTGTCTTATTATGGCTGCCAACAACATTGATGTCCTGTGCCACTCCCTTTCACATCTGGTCTTGGAGAGCCTTGTTGGTTTTGCCTTTTTTCATGAATGAACATGTCATTTTTGCTTAGGGCCTACAATTACACTTTCATCTCCTGGGTGGTGAACTTTTCCAGCCATTTCCATTCTCTTAGGCTCATGACAAGATATGCAGACCTGTGAATTACTGTGTGTGTGTGTGTGTGTGTGTGTGTGTGTGTGTGTGTGTGTGTGTGTGTGTGTGTGTGTGTGAGCATCTCTTATAGACCCCTGTACCTCATCACTGGTCTCCTTCCCTCCCCTCATTAGGTGGACACATACCTGCCTGCTATTGTACCCTAACAATTCCAACCCTGTCCCATACTGACAGCTGCAGTGTTCATGTTACCACTGTCCATCTTCTTGCAGCATTGTGCCATCAGCCAGTGGTGCTTATTGCATTATATGCCTCTCAACTCCCTTTCTACACATGATTTTGCTGTGACCTATGCACAGGAGCCATTGTTTCCTGTGTGGGATTTATTTTAGTCTGTGCGCAGAGGCCATAGCATGTCCCTCCCCAGCTGGACAGTGACCTGTCTTGTCCTTGTGCTGTGTTCTCTGATAGGGTGAGCCCCCTCCCCAGCTGAAGAGCAACCTGTCATGTTCCTGTGTTATGCTCTCCATCAGGGTACCCCCCCATCTGTCATATTCTTGTGCTATGTTATCTTACCTAATCTACTGTTTATTATGTCCCATTTGCTTCCATGCACCATGGGTTGTCAGTACAGTGCTAAGGTACATTTCCATTTGCCTTATCTTATTTCACTATGTGTATAACACACTATAAAGTCTTCTCCACTGAATTATCATTCCTGACTTGCTCATCTTAATAGGTCTCCTAGAATATGATGACCACATTTTTTATCATGTTACAGAACACCTCATATTCTGGCAATTATACTAATATGGTAACAGTGCAGTCTTCTGTGAATTACTGATATGCAAATCGTACTCAAGCAGCACTACCGTGATCATCTCTGCTTGTTCCTAGACTAATTGGGCACGTGCATATCATGCTTCTGCATGGACACTGTAAAGCCATTAACAGCACTGCTCTGCGCTACTGATATTTTCAGAAGTGCACTGTTGGTGTCTGATCATGCACTTCATGTTGTGTCCATGCAGTGCAGCTGTTCTCATGGGACTACCATTTTGATGTTGATTCAGACCTATTGCATATACTTCAGATGCTGGGTTCTACAAGGTACCTGCCTGGTGCAGCCAGTAAACTAAGACCTTTTTGTGTTTACTGCACAAGGACTATCCAGGTATATGAAGGACCATCGTAATGACCTATTATATAAAATTGATGCCTGTCATCCATTTGCAAGGGAAATGAGTGATGCCACTTGCATTGTCCACCCTGGACGGCAGTGAAGGCATTACTGTAGTGTAGAAGTACTATCCTGACTTGCTTCACCAATCGGAGGCAGAGGTTGGGTTGGGTGAGCCAGCATTACACAGTAAGAACTGTATGTAAGTTTTGTCAATTTTTTTTTCTGGCTGCTGCCTACTGATTTCCTTGTCTATTGTTGACAGGGTCAGACTATATTGAATAGTCTGTACTTTTTTATAGTATCCAAAGAAACAGCATTCAGCTGAGAGGCCTGTCTAAGGAGATTTGATAGCTTGTCAAGGCATCAAAGAAAGTGTGTGCTGTGTCCATATCTTTTGAGTGCAATCAGCATTCTGTTTGTCATAGATGTGTGTACTACTGTGTTATATTTTTCTTTTTCTGTTTTTGTCTCCTCCATCTACAGGTTCAGATGTGATGTAGGATGTGGAGTGGCAGTGGCAACCTGGGTCTGCTGTAGCTGTCACTCCTGGTGCTAAGTCATCAGTGGTCACCAAACCTGATAAAAAGCACCCTCCTGAAGGTGTCCTTGAATACTTGCTGGTGGCTTATGGTGCTACCTCTCAGGAGAAGGAGTATATGTTGCTGATGTTCATCATATTGATCACTGCTGCAGTAGCCTTTGCTATATGGGTTATATCTTGCCAAGAATATAACAGTCAACCAGTTTACAAAGCTTCAGAGTATCTTCCACATGCCCAAACTGTCACTCAGCTCAAGCTGAGCTGACTAAAGACAACTTTAGCCACCAAGCCCTTCAGAGCTTTCCTACTACTACAGAGTACACTCCTCTGAAGCTTTTGAGGATCAACAGTTGGTTTGTGCTTTGCTTTTCTGGATAGATAAGTTCCATTTGGAAGCTGCCATGAACCGGGGTTATCCACATCCTCTACGGCTATAGGGGCCCCCTCAGTCAGCAAGAGAGAGCCACTCTTGTCAGTCCTGGAAAAAGGAACAGGGAAGGTTTCCCTATTCTTTTAGAATGCTGTGCGTATCCCAGGGAAGCTGCTGCTGCTAATAGTGATATGGATGGCCACATTTTTCCTGTCAAAAGGAAACAGAAACCAAGTATGTATCTACTCCTTCTCAATTTTCTTTGTACGGGAGTAGTTTACTGTGTCTGGCTCAGGATTTATTGATCCTTCTTGTAAAGTAGTTTCTGGTAAAAGAAAGAGGTATTCCTGTCTTCCTGAAGAGATTCTAGATTCTGAATCTTAACAAGAACATGCAGGGGCTAATGCAAGTTTTTTACCCCCTCAAATTTCTGATTCAGACTCAGAGGAGAGCTCAGTTTCTGATTCTCTCTGTGGGTGTTTCTCTTTCTCTGAGACTATTGCTAGAATGTGCCAGTGTTTTCAGTGGGAGAACACTGAGGTTTCTCAGTCCCTCAGAAAATACTATGAGTTGTTCTGTTTGCTCTAGAGGATGTATGTGTTACTGCCTGCAGTTTTCGTGATAGTCAGCCATCTGCCCCTAAAAATGCAGATAGGATGTATAAAGTCCTTCAGTCTTTCAAATGTTTATACACTACTCCCAAACCTGACCCAACATCTGTAGCTTTATTTGATTTCACTGCTGCTAAGCACTTAGTTAATTCCAGTCCTACGTTTTCTGATTAGGTTGGGAAATGTTTTGAGAAATATGGGAAAAAAAGTGCATACTTCTGCAGCTTTGATTTTCAGATTTTTGAGTTATCAATCTCATATGTTAATGTTTGCTCTGACAAATGTTGAAAGTATGATGATTGCTTGACCTGCAATTTCTTCTTGGGAGGAAAAAATCTTCTTTACATATATTAATTTCTTCTGTTGCACAGGTCACTACTCATTGTTTACAGTGTGTGTATGACTCTGTTGATACTTCTTCTGGGGTTACGGCCACTGGTGCTGTTTTGAGGAGGTTTGCATGGCTGCATTCTCAGCACCTCCCAGCTGATGCTAAAATGAGATTTTAAATTCTCTCTTTGATAGAGATTTAGTGTTCAATCCATCTGCTGAAGAGATGATCAAAAAGTGTGATGAAAGGGGCAAGTTGATTAAGGGAATCCGTAATATCTTTCAGCCATCCATTTCCAAATTTAGCAAGGGACTTTACATCTCCTGTTCCAATTTTGGCAAAAAACAGAATAAACAATTGCAACAAAATACAGGTAAGCAGATGTTTAAGAAGAAATGGCAAGGAGGTTCCAAAAAGAAGTTTCGAACCTCATAAAACCAAGGACAGTTCAAGTCTGAATGGCTGTTCAAGATACCTTGTGACCAACCCACTCCCACCCTGGCTCTTTGTTACTTCCAGAAAGTCTGAATCTTCATTTTCTCTTTATCAACAGATTGTTTCAGACAAATGGGTTCTGAAAATCATTCACCAAAGTTACAAATAGCAGTGGGAGAAAATTCTTCCTTTCTAGGGGTCATTCCTCAACTTCCAGATCAAACTCTTGTATTTCCACCAGTTCTTCATTATATGCTATCCCAAAGAGTGACAGAACCAACTGCTCCTTCTCAAGTGGGGAAGGGTTTTTATTCAAAAATGTTCCTAATATCAAAGAAAAAAATGCTTGGAGACTAGTTCTGGATCTTTTTTTTTTTCCTAAACCTGTTTGTGATGGTGCCCAAATTCAAAATCATATCACTTCACAACCTGTTACCTTTTCTTCCTCTTTCAAGTTTCCTGACAATACTAGATGTCAAAGATTATCATCGCATCCCTAGTCATCCAGACTTCAGATGTTTCTTAAGGTTTAATGTACCTGGATCACATTATCAGTTTTCTTCCTTACCCTTTCTACTATCCACTGCACCAAAAGTGTTTACAAAGTGTCAAGTTCCATTGCAGACTACAGAGTATCCACATTTATTCCATATTTTGAGGAGTTGCTTATCTTTGAAAAGTCTTTTTCAAAGTGCCAGGAATCTCTCTCTCTCTCTTTGGTGAAAGATATTTTACACAAGCTGGGATTCCAAGAGAACATTCAAAAGTATTTCTTGACTCCTTCACACAGGATTGTGTTCCTGGGATGTCAACTACACACCACAGTTCAAACAGCTCTTCTTCCACAGGAAGAAATAGATCTTTATCTAGATATAGTTCTAAAGTTTGTCACTCAGACTCTGGTCATTGTGAGGGAATACCTCAGGATTTTAGGTCTAATGGCATCTATGATACTTATGATAACCCTGGCATGACTCCACGTGAGAAAGATAAAGTGGTAATTGAAATCTCTTTGGTCCCTTTATATTTTTAAATCCTAGTGCTGGGGTTTGTCAAATAAGAAATTTTTTTGATGGAGACAACATATATCCTTAAATCTAGGTCTCCCCTTCTACCTTCCAGCTCCAACGCAGCCAGTCACCACAGACACTTCAGACTTTGCTTGGGGTGCAGTTTTAGGATAAAAGTGCAGGGGGTGTGGGACACCAAGGACAGATGCAAGCACATAATTATCAAGGATAATTCCTGATCAAGGCACTCAACTCGCTGAAACATCTTTAGTCCCTGGGACCTCTTCAAGTGGTTATAGACAATACCACAGCCATGTCATACATGAACAAGTAAGGAGTAACTAGGTCAAACCCCTTTTGCAGACTAGACATGTTAACTTAGAATATAGCTTCACTCTACAGGCATCCTACATTCTGTCAGAGCAAAACTGTGTGGCAAGACAACCTGAGCAGGACCAGGGCAGACCTTAACAAATATAAACTAGATCAGAGATCCATCTACACAAACAGAAAACTATAATTCAAAGTAGAAAGGAATGATGCTGAAACAAAGGAAAAGCTCAAGAAACAAGGAGAGAATGGGATTTTGTATGCAGGTCTTTAAGGAGAGTAACAATAATCATGCAGAATATTATATTCATAAAGTAACAGAAAGTATTCTAAGAACTAAGCCAACATGGGAATGGAGAAAGGAGATCTTGCCACTAAGGATGACTGCAATTAAGAATATAATAATAATAAATAATAATAAATAAATAAATGTATACAGATTCCCTTGATCAGCTTGCCCCTTTCATCACACTTTTTGATCACAATACTGTACTAGCGAATGTTACACTTACCCTGCAATCCTTAGCCTGGCCTGCAATCCTTAGGCTGGGGTTTAAGCCCCGCTCCATTTGCTTCACTCACTACATTCACTTCCCTGCCCCTAAATTCCACCCACCCCAATACATCTACATTTTTTCTAAAACTGAAAACCACTCCCATACTTAGTCCACCAATCAAACCATACCTCCCCAATTTCTCCACACCTGTACCCCACCTACCTTTTGATAACACACCCTAAGCAAACACAACCATGCTACTAGCTAACACAGTTCTAATCCTCACCTGCACTATTCTGTCCTACATTACATCTTACCATGACACTACAGTCATAAACCCCAACTAATTTCACTGCACACCCTCATCAACCCCCCCTCAAAATCAACTACATAATTTCACTACTCATATCACAAAGTGTCTCCTCCCAGCACAGCTACTCAACTATCAAACTCCCATCCCTTATCAACACAAACTATCCATAAAATACAAGTTTTTAGTGCATGTATAAAACATATTCTCAGCACTCTCTCCAAACTTGCTCTTAGTGGAGACATGCACCCCAAACTTAGCAACCTATCCACAAACCCCTCCAATAAACTCCCCCACCACCCTAATCACAAGCAACAGAAAGCCAAATACATCCTTATAATGTCTCTTAACATTAGAAGTATCTGTAACAAAGTACAAGACCTCCAAGCCTACATAAACCTGTACTCCCCTGCCATCCTTACCTAACTGAAACCTGGCTCAAACCGCACATCAAAAGTGAGGAAATACTCCCACCTGGATATCACATCCTTCACAAGGACAGACTATCCAGGAAAGGAGGAGGTGTGGCACTATTGTACAAACACCACCTCACTATTCAAATTCTCACCAATTCCGCTCCCCAGTTTGACAAGGAAGAGATACTTTACACCGCCCACAAATTAAACCCTAAGAAATCAATCAACATTATAGGGTGCTATTTCCCACCAGGCTAAAATATACCTCCCATCGAAAACCTCCTAAACTGGGCAAATCTCTGCCTACCCCAAGAAACTATCATTCTCGCATCAATTGGCTATCCTGCAACAGCAACCACCAAGCCCGCCACCTAAATCTCCATGGTTTCTCTCAGGTAATACAATCCCCTACCAGGATCAATAAAAACTCTAATAATCACACCATTCTTGATTGGATCTTAGTAAACAAAGACCCTCATTCTTACCTGGCAGGCTGTCTACCTGACTCCCTCAGCGACCATTCCCCAACGTTCCTACTAAGACATCACATAAATAATAGTAAACCCATTATTTACAGGCCTGCTTGCAACAAAGCTAATTTCAACCCCACCTCCTTTACCTCCTCCCTTAAGAAAATTAACTGGGCACCTCTAAAGTACATCCACCTAGACGAAGCAATTCACTTCTTTAACAGAACATTCCTCAACATCCTTAACTCCCATGGCCCCCTAAGAAACACCAAAATTAGAACTAAAAGCTCCCCCTGACTACAAAAACCAACCATGGGCCTTATGAAAACCAGGGATAGAACATGGGAAAGCTGGCGCAAAACTAAAAACCCCTCAGATAGACACCTCTTCCTTGAACTACGAAACAAAGTCAAAAATCAAATCAAAGCAGACAAAGCCCTTTTCTATCAGACATCCCTAAACTCTTCCCAAAGAAACCCCAAGCAATTCTGGTCCACAATCAACTCTATCCTCCGTCCAGGAAATGTAAACACCCCCCTACCAACCACCCGTCTCTCCACCCACAGCATAGCTGACTCCTTCAACATACATTTCACAGAAACCATACTATCCCTAACCAAAAAACACTCCCCTACATCAGCTCCCCCCACTAATAACCCACATCCACCCCCACTGCCTTCTTCCTCTCCACAGTACCCACCTCCTACATAAGAAAATTCCTAAGTAAACTAAAGCCCACTAAACTTGCAGCTGACAACCTGCCCGCTGAATACCTAAAAACTGCAGCTGATGTCCTAGCTTATCCAATCTCCATATTAATCAACCGCTCCATATCCGAATCCTATGTACCCATGCTATGGAAAATAACACACATCATTCCCCTACATAAAGGTGGCCCCTCCACAGACCTCTCCAACTACCGCCCCTTGCCATCCTCTCCCCCCTCTCCAAGATACTCAAAAAATCCATCAACTCACAGGTCTCCAAATGCCTCCTAAACAATAATCTCCTCTCCAATACCAGCATGGATTTAGGCCACACCACAGTACTACTACTGCTCTGCTCTCCTTCACAAACACTATCCTATAGCACAAAAGCAATGGCCTCCTCTCTGCTGTATTTCTGGATATATCAAAACAATGGCCTCTTCTCCTCTGCTGTATTTCTGGATCTATCTAAGACCTTTGACATTGTGTCACATGACCTACTACTCTCTGCTCTCTCCAACCTTTCTTTCTCTACTTCAGCCACAAACTGGTTCCACAGCTACCTACACGGCCCCCAGCAATCAGTTGTCTGGGACAATGATATATCTCCTCACCTCCCTGTGACCCTCAGGGTTCCCCAAGGCTCCATCCTTGGCCCCCTTCTCTTCTTCCTTTTCACAAACAACCTGCACACTGCCACCAAACATGCCTCCCCCATACAGTATGCCGATGACTCCACCTTCATATGCTCAGCCCCAACTCAAACAGAACTCCAACAGATCACACAAGAATCTTTCTCTTCCATTGAAAGCTGGCTATCTAATGCTCAGCTCCTCCTCAATCCAAACAAGACCAAACTCCTCATATTCCAACCCACCAAATCCACCACAAACACCCGCCACTTCAATATCCAGGCCAAGGATAATATCTCCATCTAAATAAATAAAAATGCTGGCAGGCAGAGTTTCACAGGCACAAATCACTCAGGTGAAGATATACCAAAGGTGTTATTTAATGATAAAAATCCACAAGAAAAACAAATAAAACGTGAGCACTTTCGTTAAACAAGTGTTAACTTCATCAGACACCATTAAAATGTGGAGGGAATTGAGGCAGGAAGGCACAATGCATCTGCACATGTCAGGAATGAGTTTTTCTGACAACAGGAACTTTCAGAATGCTGCAGGAAGAAATGGACTAACAGAAACTCCTAACAAGGACATTCCTCAGTTGGAGGAGTGGTTGCGGAATGGGGTTTCATTTAACAGAAGCGTCGAACACAATAGCCCTTCCTTAGAAGGTAAGCTGACAGATTTTGATGTTAAATTATCTCGATGCAAGAAACTTCAACTGGAAAACGCCTACCTAAGGGATGCACTAGACTAAAAGTGGTTCTCAAAGGTTTAAGGGTCTGGCGCTTTCCTACTGGTTTACAGCATGACTCTGTTTTATACACTGAATTAGTTAACTTATTTGATAAATGTGGGCTCGACCTTTTAGAGCTTTTAATTAAACATAACAACAGTGAACTGGAACTTTTATTCAAAGACCTTGCAATTCCAGACTCTGCCATCCGTGAGGATCATGAGTATAGCAACATGAGACTTGAACATTTCAGGATTTACACTAGCATTGACCAGCACACAACAAAACTGAAAGCTGGTAAACTGAACAAGCTAGATAGGGATGTTCAGGACTATGCTAATGGTCTGACCTACTCTAAACCTCCTGGTTCATACAAAAAATGTAAAGCCCCACGAGGGGAAAGTAACAAGCAATTATCACACCCTCCTAAATTAACTGTCAATGATGAATGTAGGTTTGAAGAGACTGACAACGTGATTTTAAATTATGATGCTGACCTCCCAGAACTCAGGAGAAGTGAAAGAATTACGAACAAAAGCCATTACAACAATAGGCAGCAACCACAGGGCAGCTACCAACCACAGGTTTTTCAGGGGGCCAGGCCAAAGAACAGGAACTGGAGAGCTTAGCATCTCCACTAGTGCCTTCTGGTCATCATGTTAATATTAATGACTCCTTCATTAATGTAAGCACCCTAACACCAGTGGACTCTTTTCAAGAAGCAGGTACCTATACAGCAGTTTTTAACCACCAAAAAGACTTTTCAGTACACAATTATTCTACTTTATGTATAAATGAAACTACAGCTGACTTATTTTCTAAGGGAATGTCTTTTGTACCTGGTAAGAGATTTAATGTTGTAGACACTATGTTAGACTTGAAACTTTATTTAAGAAAGTTGAATTTGACCTTACAACATGGTACTATCTCCCAAACTAATGTCAGTGAAGGCAGCATTTTTAAGATCAGTTCTACCTACAATCCCCCTTTGCACCCGAAACTAGCAATGTATGAAAAAGTTTGTGAACTTGATCTGTATAATCTAAATAAGAACAAATACAGGCCAGCTCAAACACTTCACAACATGAACCAAAGTGAACATGATTGTTTATTGGAACTGCAAGAACATGACGTCAGGGATATGAAATGTGACAAAGGAGGAGGGGTCATAATCATGGACTCTTCCACATATAGTGACAAAATGCTGGCTATGTTAGACACAGAAAATTACACGGAAGTGTCCCTTAATGAATTAAATGCAGCATATAGAAAAATCTACAGCCAACTCACTGACATATTTTAGAAAGAAGACTTGACCTTTCCTTACATAATTATCTTAACATCATTAGCCCAAGGATACCAGTGTTCTTTGGTATTCCCAAGATCCACAAGAGCCTCTCAGATCCACCTATGAGACTCTTAGTGGATGGAAGACACTCCATTACCACTGCTTGTGCCCAATTTTTACACCATGAGCTGAAGAAAATACTGCGTAATGAAAGCCAAATTTGTAAAGACTCCTAAAAACCCCTCAGATAGACACCTCTTCCTTGGCTTTTTTAGAACAAGTGAACAAAACCAGGTATGATGCAAGTGACATCATGGTCAGTATAGATGTAAAAGACCTGTACATGGTCATCCCACAAGAAATTGGTCTCGAGTGGGTGGGTGACCTACTGTTGTTATACAAAGTTAACCAGGAGAATATTAATCTAATTTTGGAATTATTAGAAATTGTTTTAAGAAACAACTATTTCTCCTTTAATGGCAGGCACTTTTTGCAGACCATAGGGGTGGCAATGGGTTCAGCGTATGGTGGGGTATTCGAGAACATGGTAATGGCTTATTGGGAAAGAAATTATGTATTTCATTCTCAGTACTATTCTAATGTCAAACTGTATTACAGATACCAAGACGATATTGGCTTGATATGCAATGGGTCACTGGTTGATTTGGAAGAGCTTTTGAGATACCTTAACACCACCACTACATTCCTGCAGTTCACTTGGGTGATTAACCTGGATCATATGAATTACCTTGATGTCCACTTATACAAAGACACACATAATGAAAAGTATGCTACTAGGATCTACAGGAAAGAGACCTACTCAAACTCGTTCCTGCATTACACTAACTCCCACCCCAAGCATCAAAAGAGGTAAGTAGTTAAAGGGCAATTAGTTCGAGCAGCCCGTATGATCTCCAGAGAAGAAGATTTTTTTTTAGAATGCAACAACTTAAAAACTATGTTCTTGAGGAGGGAGTACCCAGCAGACTTGCTTAATGAGCTCATGCAGGAAGTGATGGGTAAAAGAAGAGTAGGGAATTTTAAGCCCATAGTTGGGGAAAACACACTAGACAACAGCCCCTCTGAAGTTAAAAAGGGGAGACCTGAGTTGGAAAAAAGTACTTTTTGTAGCTCTATGGTGCTTACATTCAACTCTGATTCATATCACTTGATGTCCATTTTTTTATAAGAACTGGGACATTTTAATGGATGACTTGGACATCAGGGTACAAATAGCAGAAAGACCTATAGTTACATACAGAAGGGGCTCAAACTTAAAAGACCTTCTTAGGAAAGGTCCTTATTACACTAGAACAGGACATGTAGGGATGTACAATGTGAGTCTTGTAACTGGTGCCACAAGGTGAAATTGGGTAGCAAATTCACAGTGAATGGTATAGACTATTATGTAAAAGGTAAATATAACTGTTACTCTAAGGCAGTGGTCTACATGGCCACATGTGACCAATGCCTAGCATTTTATGTAGGCAAAACAGAAAGGAAATTTAACGCCAGAATTTATGAACACAACTATGCCATAAGAAAGAATAACATTAACAATGCATTAGCGAGGCATATTCAAGACAACACTGGCCACCATTTCACATTTATGGCAATAGACCATGTAGACATCAGTGACAAAAAGCCTTGGGGACTTCAGTTAGAGTTAAAGGAGTTAAGGTGGCAAATCTTACTACAGGCAGATAGATGGCCAGGGATAAATTTCAGGAAGTCCATCTCTCCTGTATTGAAATTAAAAGCCCTAGAAAGGAACAAAACATCTTAAAACATTTGTTAAGCACAAGCACTTTTGTATGTATTTTACTTTGGGAAACATTTTAGCATTATGTGAATATTTAACATGAGATTTTAAAAATGACTTTGGTTTTAGTTTTATTCTATTTATAACCATTCATGACACAAGTATGAGACTAATAATTTATCTTTTAATTACAAGTTTTAATTGTATTTAAGATGTAACAGTTTCAGCTGTAATACAGTCATCAAGGGGTTAATTAATGTTCTATCTCAGTGTTGCTTAGCTAGCTGCCTCTCTTTGCTTACCCAATCAGAGTGTTTTGTATATGTATATAAATGGTTGCTTACATTTGAATTGTGTCTGATAAAGTTAACAATTGTTTAACGAAAGCGCTCACATTTTATTTGTTTTTCTTGTGGATTTTTATCATTAAATACACCTTTGTTTTATCATCACCTGAGTGATTTGTGCCTGTGAAACTCTGCCTGTCAGCATTTTTATTTATTTAGTTTTTTTCTTGCTGTCTCTGTTTTTTTTTAGATAATAACCTCCATCTCACCAGCAGCCCACACCAAACTACTTGGTGTACAGATAGACAACAGTCTCAAATTTGACGCCCACATATCACTAACAATAAAAAAAGTTCACCAAAAACTGGGTGCCCTATACAGAAACTGCCAATACCTCACTAAACCAGCTAGAATTTCTATTGCCAATTCCCAACTAATATCCACCCTACTCTATGCATCACCCATACTTACAACTCTTAGACAGTCAGACCTAAACAAACTCGAAGCCTGCTACAATAAAATTGCAAAATTTGCCACCTGTGCCACCTACCGCAGCCACCACTTTGTCTCCCTTAGAGACTTAGACTGACTCGAGCTCCCTCAACTCCTACACCTAACTCAACTCACCTTTACTCATAAACTTGTAAACCACCCTCTCAGAATCCCATCTCTTCATGCATTTCTCCAACCCCACCACTCTTCAGACCCCTACGTTCCTGCAATAACAATCTGCTCCAAGTCACCAAAACCAAAAACTCAGCAGAGGAAGCACTGTTCTCCTGTGCCATATCCAAGCTCTGGAACAACCTTCCAACTACCAACTACCCTCCCTAGTCATCTTTTCAAGAATGTTCTTAAATCAAATCTAAATACTCACTGGCTCTGTCCTTGCCTAAACCCGACTAAATCCAGGATTTACTAATCATTTTCTATTATTCTTCTTAACTGTAGTTGTTAGACAAATTGTATTACTAGGCATTTGCCTGTTTTTTTATCTGTGATTGTAAGTCTGCTCTACTTAAACTTTAACAAATGTGCTTTTGTATTTAGTCATGTCATCATCATCATCAATGCTGTAAAATTACATTGACTAGATTGTATACCATTTAACATGTCATTTTATTCTGTGGAGTTTTTCTCCCCGGGCTTCCGATGAAAAAGCCCCTGCATCCAGTCGGACTTTCCCAGTAAATAAATAAATATATATATATATCTATATAGACAACAGGCAAGAAGGGGATGGAATTTATTGGAGAAAACTGGCAAAAGAGCTAAGTTATTGGGAGCAAATAACTAGAGAGGGAAAGGTAATAGAATGGGAAGAGGCTAAGAATTTATTTGGACTGCAGGTTAGAGATTGCCTTCCCTAGCAAGGATTGATATCAGAGTATAGGCAGAGAGAAAGAAATAGGAGGTCCTAAATGAAAGACCAGCACTGGTAGAGTTTTTAGTAGAATCTAGAACAGAAGCTGCCATTAAAAAAGGAATATTTAGAAGAACATGTAAAATGTTGCATGATAACTATAAGAATCAATCAGAGGATGTTAGAAAGGATTGGGCAGAGACAAAGAAGCAATGGGAAGATATATGTATGTCTCCCAAATATGCAAAAAAATCTAAAATATTTTTGCTTGGAAATGTTTACATAGATATTTTTATACCCAAGTAGGCTCCAGAGAATTTTTCCTCAAGTAGATAGCAAATGTTGGAAGTGTGATGGGGAAAAAAGAGGTAATTGGGAACATATTTTCTGTGAGTGCAGCGAGTTAGTGGACTTTAAGGATTCCCTGTAGGATGCACTGTCAGAGATGCTGGGTAGGCAGATTGGTGTGATGAGGGAGATGATTTTTATGAGCTATGATACAGAATCAGAATTGCCTAGACAGGGTAAGGCCTTGCTGTCTTTAATTATGGGGGTTGCCAAAAAAGCAATTACTAGAAAATGGAAATCAGAATCTAAACCAAATATTTTAGAAGTAGTAAGTGTAATAACAGAGATAAAGAATTGGAAATGAGATCTTCAGAAAAAGCTAGAAGCAAACTGCATAGGAAAAATGGGAATGTGGGAAGAATACATACAGGGGAGGGTTAAAAGAAGGTAGGACTTAAAATGAGATATGTAAGGTTTGACTAAAAATTATTGGATTGGATAGATTATAAGTGATGTATAATGTTTGCAACTAAGAGTGTGTCAGTATGGTTTGTGATGTAAAATGCTTGCGACTAGGATTGTGTCGGTGTGGGTTTTTTTTTCATTTATATAAATGTATGATTGCTTATGTTGTAAGTGATGGTTTAATAAAGATGTTTATTGTTTATTAAAAGGGGGCAGGAATTGAATAATTTATGCAATGTTGCTTATGTGATATGATATATAGCAATATATGTGAAGCATGTTTGTTCATTGTAATTTGTTAATACAATTTGATTACTTTTATAAAAATCTAAATGTGCCTATGTCACATGTGAGACATTCAGTAAAGGTGTACATACTTCCTGCTAGGGAAATAAATTGATCCATCTGAGGGTAGTTCCTCAAGTAGACCTGTTTTTCTCTTCTCTGAATTTTATGAGCTGGCAAGATTGTGTTCCAGGACTCCATCAAGAAGGCCTGGAAGACAGAGGCCTTTTTTTAACTTGGACAGGAATATTCCTGTATACTTTTGCACCCTTTCCACTTGTATCCAGGGTACGTGTGAAGATTCAGAAGAAATCCCCCAAGATCATTGTGGTGACTCTTTTCTGGCCCAGGCAACCGTGTTTCTCCCTTCTTTTGGGAATGGCCAGGTTAAATTAGTACAACCTTCCTCAAAGACTTGGATCTCCTCACTCAAAAACAGACCTGTTTGATACACATCAACATCAATCAACTTTAATTGACTGCCTGGATGATGGGGAGTTAATTCCTTTTAGCAACTGTTTACCAAGGACATACAGCAGGTTCGAATGGAGGTAATAAAGCCTGCTAGTAGAAAGTCATATATTAGCAAATGGAAAACTTTTCTAGTTGGTGCCAGCAACATAAACAGCACCCATTCAGAGCTGGTTATTTTCTGATTCTACAATACTTGTGTGAATTATTATCCCATGGCCTTTCTTAGTTCTCTGTCATGGTCCATTTATTGTCCATTTCAGCATGTCTGCCCACTGATCCTCTTCTTTCATTGTAATTGCATGTCAAAATGTTTTTGAAAGGGGTTTTACATAAGAGGCCTCCAAGAAAACTGATGGCCCCTCTTTAGGATCTTAATTTTGTGTTAGGGAAGATAACACTTGCTCCACTTGAACCAGCTTACCTGGGTGACTTGAGGTTCCTAACATGGAAAACAGTTTTACTTTATTGCTCTGACCTCTGCAAGAAGGGTATCTGAGTTGTAAACTCTTATGGTGAGTCAAATCTATGTCACTTTCCACAGGGACTGAGTTTCTTTGAGAACAGTTCATTTCTTGAAGAGGTAAGAAGGGACAACAAGTCAAAACAGACTATTTTCAAGTGGTTGTTTAAAGCTATTACCTTTTCTTATACTCACCACAACAATCCAGGCAGGGTCAAGGCCCACTCTGCCAGGGCCATAGCTTCTTCTACAGCTCCTTGAAAAGGGATGGAATCTAGAAGTATTATGAAAGCTGTTTCTCGGTCCTTTGTACATAATTTTACAAAGCACTTCAAGCTTGATTCCTTCTCTAGGTATAGGTCAGGCTTTGCTAGGACCATTCTCCAGGGGCTCCTGGACTCTTCTCTTTCCACCTCCCAAATGTACTCAGCCAAGGTAATCTACCGGTATAGCTAAGGCTACTGTAGCAGTGATCAATACGATGAACAAAGAGCAGTTGTGTAAGTTAAACTTACCATAACAGTAGATGCTCTAACAATCATTACTGCAGTAACCTTAACTACATGGGATATATCCAAGTAGCCACTGCCTCTCTCCATTCCCCTTGTTTTTGGTGTGTTTTTTATGCCAAGGTGTGCACATTTATTTTTTGTTATTCCTAACAATGTCCTTTCAGGGCTCAGCCTCCCTCTCTCTCTGGCAAGAAAGCTGTGAAGGCTTCATGCCCAGCCTTGTCTTTTAGTCAGCTCACCTCAAGCTGCCTAACAGTTTGGGTGCTTGGAAGGTGCCTTGAAACTTTGGATGCTGGCCAGCTGTTATATCCTTGGCAGGATATAACCCATGTAGTTGAGATGACTGCGGCAATGATCATTTTGAGTATCTATTATTATGGTAAGTTTAACTTACACAACTATACTTTCTAAGAGTGGCCGGGAGGAGTCTTGTCAAGAGTGGCCTGGAGGGGTCTTGTCACATTTGAGTTGTGCCAGCAACAGGACTCCTGCAATGGGATCATGGAGTTCCTCCTGGTTTGATGAGAGAGGCATAAGATGAGTGAGGTCTTAGCGGAGTTCCTTCTGGTTCAGTCAGGTAGGCTGTCTATACTCCTCGCTTCCCCCATCATGGTGTCCCTCCTCCTTATATGTCACTTCCCATACTGTTTGTAGTCCAGTCCTCTCTGTCACCAGTTGTCCTCCCTCTGTGTGTCTGTGTCCCTCTAATGTTGTCCCCCTTTGAATCCATATCACCTTTGCCTGTATCTCTGTGTGTTTTATGCTCATTATCTGCCCCTGCTACCTTCCCTACTCCCTTATTTCCTTCCCACACAAGCTCCTTGTTAACATCCACATCTACCCTTCTTCTTCACCTGCACCAAAACAAAAAATGCTTTTCCTGTTCTCTACCTAACTTTTCTTCAGGTTACCCTTTTGAGTGTTCTCCTGCTTACTTTTGCCCATTTGCTGCCTTTCTGGCTCAACCTTTCCTTCTCTTTTTTGATAAACTGAGTTGGCACTTTGTTGTGCTGGCCCTATGTGGCCTGAATACAGTGCCCTTATTACAGCTATGAAGAGCTTCACTGCATGTGTGAATGTGCATAGCCTTAGACTTGCAACCTAATTGTTCTTGTCATATTGGTCACATGACCACCAATCATGAGGCCATTTAAGTATGTATCAATAGTGTGGCTGCTGGCAGTGAAGTAGCTGTTCTGATTTACTGTGCAGCCATTTTCCTAGATTAACAGTGTTATGTTGATTCTAGTACCTAGCTAAGCAGCACTGGGCCACATCAAATTATGACATCTTTGATATTTAGCTCATTACCACAGCACTGCAAATCTTTCTGAATATCTCCCATTGTTTTTCCCACCATATTTACTTGTGATTTTGTTTACCTTTCTATTAACTCCTCTGTATTTCTATTTATGCACATAACCTAAGACCATTTCCAGGCACATAAAGTTTGGAAGAATGAATGTATTCTTGGCCAGCAAATACTTCTTCTGCTATATCAAGAGGTTACAGTGCTAGCTAAACCCTGTTTCAGTAATAATCCTGATGGCAAAATAATTGTAATACTAGTTCTGATCTGCAGCCTGTGCTCCACTTATACAGTTTTGAGATAATTAGTATTATAGGTTTAATCTACAATAGTGTCAAAGGAAAACAACTGTTTTAAATAGATTGAGAAAATGTTTATTTTTTGCCACTAGATGGTGCTAGTGTCTTAGAAAACATGCTTTAAAAATCTACAGCTTTGACAAGTAGATTTTACTGAACTTTTAACTTTGATTATTGCAACCCAAATTAGGTGTTGTTTTTATGCTTGAGATCATTAATGTTGCTGCTTTATCAATCAGGGAAATGTCTCATCAAAATCAGGGACAATCAGAGGCACTTTTAAAATATTAGTACCATTTAACCTAAGACATAGAATAAGACAATGTAAATTAATATACAAATTTTGAAGTAAAAGAAGTTTGTAACTCTAATTGTTGTCATTATTTATTATGTGTAATTCACCACCTTTTCTCACAAAGTTACCATTTCAGAAAGGATTAAAAGATCATTAATGTTGCTGCTTTATCAGTCCAGGAAATGTCTCATTAAAATCAGGGACAATCCGAGGCACTTTTAAAATATTAGTACCATTAACCTGATACATAGACAGAATAAGAGAATGTAAATTAATATACAAATTTTAAAAGAAGTTTATAACTCTTATTGCTGTCATATTTATAATGTGTAATTTACCACCTTTTCTCACAAAGTTACCATTTCAGAAAGGATTAAGTGGGACAGAGCTAAAATGCAAGACAAAACTCAGGGACAGTTTAAAGGCATAGAAAAATTATAATTTTTAACTAATTGTGAAAATGTTTATTAGTTGCCTCTAGGATGTAAAAGCTGGCCCAATTCCAAAAGAATTTCTCTCATTGTAAGTGACCACTTACACTAACAGCAGGCCTATTGGACTCTGGTCCTCAGTGTGAGCCTGTTTATTGACAGGCCTTATCTGAGAGCAAGTCTTTTTGAATCTGGTCCTGTGCCTTTAGAAAACATACTTGAAAGTCTACAGACTTGAGAAAATAAACTTTATTGAACATTTCATTTTAATGGGCAAACAAATTTTACATTTACTTTAGGAAAGACGTGTTCTTATTTCAGGGTATAGCCCCCCACATTAAGCATTGTTTTTGTGACCTAAAAAGTCTGCTGAAGTGTCATTAGGTCTGAAAAAAATCTTGATTTTTGAAGTCTTTTTCAAGCAAATGATTTCTAGTGTGAAGTAAGCTGAACTTTACTGTGAACCTTTAAGGTCAGGACCCTAATATAAAGTCATGGAACAAGATTATGGTTAGGTGAGTTTAAAACTGTAATTACACATTGAAAATGCGCTCTCAAGGTATAGTGATGCACTCTGCTGTGCAAAATATACTGCCAAAGAATAAGATGTGTTGTAGCCAAGAAATGATTGGGCTACACTGTTACTGTTGTTGTTGCTATAATAATAATTATTATTGGTAGAGCGTAGTTCCTCTAAACAGTTTTCCATAAATTATTTTAGCGGATAGCATGCTGAAACTGATGTTTTTATTCATATGCACGATTCATTCACTTATGAAGAGTTTACAAGTTTAGAACCCTGTTGTGTCTTCCTTTTCCATTGTATTAATTTCATAAACATTAGCACAAACAGGGACATAATCCATGCTAGAATCTGTCCTTAAGCACCACTTTAGCATTTCACCTATAAGTGATGTACTAATTTATGTTTGCAGAGCTCATCAGTGACACCTCTGGGTTGTCTTTTAACCAGTGGAAGCTGATACCCATTTTGAACTCCATGATTCATGGGGTACAGTGGGATCCATGCCTGGAATAGCAGCAGTAGCATAATAGCATGCATTAGGAGCCACTGTTGTTGCCAATGGATATGATGCTTTACATCTTACCCATCAGCACTCCAGGAGGAGGTACAGACAGCACATTGTACAACAGTGATTGTTTGTACCCTGACAGCTACTGTAGATTAAAAAAGCACTTGGGGGAGGGCAGTGTTAACCAAGTTCACTTAAGTGCAAGTCATGAATTGGTGTATGTTTGCCCAAGAACATGATATTTTCATAGCGGCTGCACATTCAGATAAAGATTCACTCACACAAGCATTTATACTTCTCAATTTGGCTGGCTCGGAGGCTATCGAGTGAGAACATTCTTTCATATATACAGCTGCTGTTTATGTAGGGGAGGGAGAAAAATGTTGTGTCATTTCTCAGGCTGAGACCTGTGAAGATCTGGAATATTTAAAGTTTAAATTTCAAGAACTGTGTAACTCCCAAATGAATATAATGATGGAGAGACATAAATTCAATATGAGAAATCAAAAACCCAGTGAAACTATGGAAGCATATGTTACCGACTTAAGAAATAAAGCCAACACATGTTGATTTGGGGATCTATAAGATGATTTAATAAAAGACTACCTTGTGTTTGGCATTAATAATGACACTGTAAGAAAAATGCTACTACGTGATAGTGAATTAACGTTGAGCAAAACTGTTGAAATTTGTCAGGTACATGAATTCACAGAAAAACATACTCGGATGCTTGCAATATCTACAGCTGTGAATGTCAACAGTGTGCAAAAAAACTAAGCCAATTCGGCCTGTTAAGTGTAACTTGAACAGCTGTGCCATATCACCTGCCATTGTTAACTGTCGCAGTTGTGGGGGCAATCACAAACCTAATCGAGAAAAGCGTTTAGCCTATGGTCAACAGTGTAACAAATGCAAAAAGTGGAATTATTTCAAAAAGTTCTGTAGATCGGCAAAGTCTCATGATAAAATTTCGAAGAAAGTGAATCAAATTGAGGCTGTAGCAGACCATAACGACAGTGATGAAACTTTTTATGTTGATGGTGTTTCTGTGGTTGGCGAGATAGTCAACACAGTGGACTCTCATTTGTCAGCTGTTGTTGTATCTTTCTGCTTTTCCCAGTTAGGGGTCGCCACAGCAGAACTCCGGTCCACTAATGATTGGCAGTAGATTTTTACGTATCGAGTTGCCAGCCCTGATGCGCAACCTTCAATGAAGATACGGCCATTCACGCATGTCTCCACACAGAAGACGCTTTAGCTGAGAATCGAACAGGACAACGTCTTACTGTGAGGCGAGAACGGTACCGCAGCACCACCACCGCAGTTCGGACTCTCATTTGTCAGCAAAAACTGAAATATTTTGTACCATACAAATTAATAGGAAGCCAGTAGAGCTTAAAGTAGACACCAGATCCAAGTGTAATGTTACATTAGCAAAAGCTTATGCAAAATTTAAAACTGTAGAGATCCTCGACTTAACAAGGAGCCCAAAACTAGTTGCTTCTGGTGGTGAAGAAATTCACATGGATGGCACTGTAGTCCTTCCTTGCCATTCTGCAGGTAACTGCTATAATTTGCAATTCTATGTAGTTCGAAGAGGTGTACAGTCATTACTAGGCCTAGAAGATAGCCTAAGAATGGGTTTGATTTCACTCAGTAAAGTGCACCATTTGAATGCAAATGAAAAGGGCAGTTCTTCACAACTTATCTTTGAAGAATCTGCTGACATCTTCAAAGATGAACTTGGTAAACTTCCAGTTACATATTTTATGAAGCTGAGTCACAAAATATACCCAATCATTAGAGCTGCACATAAAATCCCAGTAGCAGTACAAAGTAAAGTAAAAGCAAAATTAGACAGAATGGTACATTTGGGTATTTGTACTTCTGTGGCAGAGCCTACTGAATGGGTATTATCACGCTCCTACATTGGACAGAATAGAAGAGTCTTCATGGGTTCTGTTCAAACAGCCTTATTTTATACAAACACATCACTATAGAACATTACTGACTTTAACTTAAGTAACATATACAAACTAACAACTGCGATCATGCATGCTGTCACACTGGCTGCTCTTACAAAATGGCACTAGGGAGTGCACGTGTCTGGGATTTATACATGCACGTACAGCCTTGACATGCTTCTTAAAGATACAGCACACTTCACTTGCATTCTGATGTACATCCTCCCTCTTTGAGAAATAGATGATATAACGCTATGAGTCTATTTAGCATGCAGAAATCACAAGTAATTCTTTGTCATGCATACATAATACTAAGTGCACACACACACACACACACACACACACACACACGTATATATATATATATATATATATATATATATATATATATATATATATATATATATATATATATATATATATATATACAATGAAATCCATGTTGCTCCATATTTCATCACACTTGGCTTTGATACTCGTCCATATCATGTGACATAAAACTGAGAGTTCAATTTAGCAACTGAAACTGTCTCTGTAAAATGCTTGATCTGTGAAATGTCTGGAACATTTTCTGGAATGGAATCAGAATTTTGAACACATTCGAGTATGGGAACAGTGTCTGATTCACTCTTAGATTTGAAGTCTGCATCACAGAAACAATGTTGTGATGGTGATGATGATTCTGGTACAGGAAGAAGATGTCTACGGTTCCTCCTATATTCTACACCCTGGAAGTCTACCAGATAAGATCTTGGCTTGGCACAGATGCCTGTAATCTGTCTTATTCAATTAAAACCTTTTGTTGCCTGGATTCGTACCGTCTCTACTTCCCTCAATGGATGAAGTAATCTGCTCGATTTGTCGTAACTAGATTTCTGGATATTACACTTCTTAACCAATTGAGCCTTGATGGACTTATTGTTCTTAGGTTTAGGCTTCAATAAACTTGAAGTAATGGGTACTGTAGTTCTAATTTGCCTGGAAAGTAGTCTTTGAGCAGGTGAGCCAAGAATATCATCACAGGGTATGTTTCTGAGATTAAGCAAATTCAAGAACACATCGCTATTGTCACGCTTTGACCTTTCAAGTAACTGCTTTGCACTCTACTGCACGTTCAGCTAGACCATTTGACTGAGGAGATTCAGGACTACTAGTGACATGTACAAAGTCCAATTCTTTTGCAAATTTCTGAAACAACTGACTAGTAAATTGAGTACCATTGTCAGAAAGAACTTTGTGTGGACTACCATAAACTGAAAAATGACATTTCAATTTAGTAATTACAGCAGTAGATATTAGGTTAGGTAGTAGATCAATCTCAAACCAATTTGAATAAGAGTCTACCAAGCTAAGTAGTGTTGATTGTTCCACTCAAAGATATCAGCTGCAACTGTTGACTATGGTAGTTCTCTTTGCAAATGCTAGTACTATTGCATACTGAACAAGAAGAAAGTACTTTATCAGTCTATTGGTAATGAAGACCAAAATACCAGTTCTCTTCTTAGTGGATGCAGATCCTGAGTGACCATGATACAAAATCTGGATATACTCTTGTTGTAAGGAAGCAGGAACAACAATTTTAGGACCTTTGAAAATAATGCCATCTTCCATTAACAATTCATCTCTGTAAGGAAAATAGGTTTACAGTTCAGGTAGTACACTAGATTGCTTTGACGGCCATCTAACATTAATGTAGTGATTGAGCTTCTGCAAAATTGAATCAGTCTGAGTATGATCTCTCAACTCATCAAGTCCAGTAGTAGAAAAATTATGCACTGACATCACATCAAAGTCAAAATTCTCTGTGTGAAGCTGTTCTGTCATATTTCTTGGTGATCTGGATAAGGTATCAGCCGGATAAAGCAATTTGCCTTTTGTGTCGACAATTTTGAAATTGTACTTTTTCAATTTAAGCATCATTCTTTGTAATGTCACTGGAGCAGCATGCATAGGCTTCTTTAGAATAGTAACTAGAGGTTGGTGGTCAGTTTCAATCTGAATTGCTCGGCCATAAATATAATCATGAAACTTAGAACATCCAAATACTATTGCCAAAAGCTCCTTCTCAATCTGAGCATACTGCATCAGTTTGGATTAGTGTTCTAGATGCATAGGCTACTGGTCTGCCCTCTTGAAGTATAACTGCGCCAAGACCAAATTTTGAAGCATCACAGGAAAGAGTAACTTGCTTGTTCACATTATAGTATCTTAAGGTAGGTGGGGTGGCAATTTTCTGCTTAAGGTCTTCAAATGCCTTCTGGTGCTGCTCCGACCATGACCATGCAACCTTTTTGCATGTTAGCTGTCTTAAAGGTGCTGTCAACTCACTGAAGTCTGGTATAAACTTGCCTAAATAGTTGACCATGCTTAGAAAATGTTGTAGAGCTTGTGCATTATCTGGTGCCGGCATCTCAAGAATAGCTGCTTGCTTGGTCGGGTCTGGTTTTAAGCCTGTACTCGTGAACAAATGACCTACGTATGTAACTTCTGTTAGTCTGAATTTGCACTTCAGAGGACTGAGATTCAAGTTTACTTCACTTGCTCTGTCTAGAACTTTCTTGAGGTTTCTCTCATGCTTTGCTTCACTATTGCGTCCAACCAATAGATCGTCTACTATTATGGCACAGGGATAACCTGAAAAAATTTACTCCACTGAACACCGAAAGACTTTACTTGCAGAATTTATTCCAAATGGCATTCGTAGGAATCTGTATCTGCCAAATGGAGTACCAAAAGTAGTTATAAATGAGGATTTGTGATCAAGCATCACTTGCCAAAATGAACTCTTTGCATCCAAAACAGAGAAAACAGTGTCATTTGGTATTAATGCTGCAACCTCTTTGACTGTGCCCATTGGACAATAGGTTCCCTTTAATGCTTTGTTCAGATCTCTTGGGTCAATGCATATTCTGATTTCATCTGAGCTGCTACCATAGATGACACCCATTCAGTTGGTTCTGTAACTGGACAAATTACACCTTGCTACACCATTTTATCCAATTGAGTCAACTTTATCCTGTATAGCTATCAGAACTCTTCTTGCTGGTCTGACTACTGGAGTGACCTCGAGGTCTAACTTCATGGAATACACAACTGGAAGTTTGCCTAACTTGTCATGAAAAACATCAGCATACTCTGAGAAAATGGCTTCAGAAAAGTAGAACTCGGAAATGCACTTACACGATGGACTTTTTTAGCAAAAGAAAGCAGATTCATTCTTAAACTATCTTTGAGACCCAATAAAGACTGGACTGGTCTTCGGACTATATAGAATAACAAGTTGTAACAGTTCTTGGCCAAATAACATGAAAGGATCACTCACCCTTTGGTTTGAATTTCTTCACCTCCGTAAGCAACAAGTCTCGCACTACTGCCTATATTGAGTTGTTCGTTAGTTCTCACTTTAACAAATGTGTCTGCTGTTATAAAATTACACTTTGAACCAGTGTCTACCTTAAGATCTGTGAATTTTCCATTATCCAGACAATACAAAACACTTCCTTTCTTGTTAATAAATTCACTGAATCAGCTCTTTCATCAAGCACTGATACACCATCTACATATAAAGCTGTCTGTTTCGGCTCAACTCAATCAACTTGCTTCTTTTTGTGACCTTTCCTTTACAACTGTGTGAGGCTAACTTGATTTGCAAAACTTTTGGAAGTGGTTCCATTTTTTACACTTGTAGCATTGCTAGGCTTACCATTTTTGTGCTCTTGTCCTTTTAAACTTCCGAGATTTGTAGGCAGAACTCAAATCTACGCATGCGCCCGAAGGTAGAAGAGCTCATGAGAGTTGCGAGCGGCGAGACTGTATTTGCGCTGGGCCCGGGAGAAGTGCAGGACTGTATGTGTTAGAGTGGAGAGAGGAGCAGAGGAGGACCCAGCCACAGCCGATCCATCTGTCTCTCATCACTACAGAGTGAGTCGGAGTCTCCGTTTTGGACTGTTTTTTTCACGACAAGTCTCAGTCATTCTGGTATGTTTTTTTTTTTTTTTTGTGAGTACTGTGTGTGTGTGGAGACTGTTGTATGTTTGTAAACTCAAACGGTAAACCCAACTAACAGGCTAGCTCTCTGCTCCCAGCCCAGGCCCCAGCCAGGCCGAATCAGTCGTAGCTGAGGTTTTTTCATATGTGAGTTCAGACTAGTTTTCCCAAATATGACTTTAGTTACTGAAATGAAGTAAATATAATTTCTTTGTATTCTCTTTCCTGCCAGATTCAGCACATTACTACTAAATTACTACATTTGTTTTACATTGGTATCACAGTAAATATATTCAGTAATGACTCAAGATCAGTAGCAAAAAGTATGTACATTTGATAGAGCAATAAATGCAATGTTAGCACATTGATTAATAATACCTAAAACTCAATGATTGCAATAAATAGCTCTTAATCCTCTTTATAGGTTGCTATGTTAATGTGAAATAAGGTTTTTAACTTCTGATGACCATATTAAGAAAGAACTGGTGTGGAATAAGAGGTTTTTTTTAATAAGGTATAGCAAAGCTCTTAACTGTGTTGAAAATATTGCTTTATTTTGTTTTGCTTTACTTGAGTGAAAAACGTAGAAGTGATTTCTGTACTTAGTTATACAGAACATTTCTAACTGTGATTATTTTATATTACTAAATATAACTGCAAATCATACATAGTGGCATATGACTGTATTTGCATTTGATTGTGTCTGTATTCATGCATGTGCAATCACATTTATATGGTGAGGTGGTATGATTATGCCCGTCTTAAAAAACCACACCAAAAGTAAACTTCTCTGCCTGTTGTTTATTATTCTGATTATGCATTATATTTTGTTGCATGTTTTAATATAGCAATAACTCACTGCTGGGTGTGGGTAGTGCTTAATTTAACCATGGTTGGTGTGGCTTGGTTACTACTCACGAGGGGGGCAAGTCTGATTGACCAAATAAAGCCAGCCGTATGTAAAAAAAAATTAATTACTTTTTTCTTAAATAATGTCCTTGTATATAATGGCACCTTGATGCTCTTCCACATTTTCCCTGGTATCATGGGGCTTTCTTGATGTACATGGGACTTATGTTCCATGCTTATATAGCACATCAGTGCTGTGTAAAGGAAGCAATGGAGAAAGGAATATCTCTGTTGTTTTTTTTGTTTTGTTTTTTTAGTTAAAGAAATTAAATCTGGAGATTGAAAATATAAGGATAATGTGGGACTTCTAACGGTTTATTTCTTTAAGGGTAATACAATGATGGCTGTGGTAGGAGGTTCCAGTGGCAAATTGGTCTGTCTGTCTAAGGTTGGTAAGTATGGGGATGCATAGAATAGAGTGAAGATTATCTGGGAATTGGATATAATGCACCAAGTTTCTTGTGAACTTTTTATTGTGAGAGATATGTGGGTGCCAAATCTAAGTTTGTCTATTTTTTGTGTGTTCTGGTGGAGGGATGATGGTATTGCCTTTGGCAAGAATGTTGAAGTGGGGGGTGTTTTGGGTGGCTTTGGAAGGTTGGAACAGGAGACGTTTTGTCTTACTTGGGTTGAGTAGGAGCTAAGCATTGGATAGCCAGCTTTCTACAGATGAGAAGGATTTTTGTGTGATTTGTTGTAGTTCTGGTAGAGTGGGGGCAGAGCAGATGAGAGTAGAGTGGAGGAAGTGCTGTCATATGGCATAAAACCATGTTGGGTTTTGGAGAGGAGATCATTAGCTAGGAGGTAGTTGGAGACCTGGGTGTTGACCGTATAACTTTTATGCTAATAGAAAATTGCTAGAATAACATGTTTTGTAAGTTTACACAAGGATTATTTAATATCTGACCTGATTTTTGAGCCTTTGTCTCTTTTCTGTTATTAGTGAAAGTGAATGGCATAGTCAGCTTGAAGACTTGAAATTTAACAAAGTAGTTTAGCTCATAAAAATGCCGAACGTCGTTTTCATTTTTCGGATGCAATGAAGGACAAGTACCCGTGTTTTCGTGCAGGCAGATATGAATGGGAAGCAGAATGCATGACATGTGGTGGCGGAACTTTCATTTCTGTTGCAAATAAGGGTGCATGATTTGAATGCACACATAAGTACCAAGCATGTTAAAATGTTCGAGGAGAAAGTTCATCCTCAAAATCACCAATTATTTTGTAACACCTGGTTCAAAATTGATGAATCAGTGTCAGCGGCTGAAGGAACTCTGTCATTTCATGCCGTTAAGCATCATCACAGTTATAGGTCGATGGACTGCAGTTGTGGCATGTTGAAAACAATATTACCTGACTCTGACATTGCAAAGAAGAGTTTCGTACCCCGGACTAAAACAGAAGCAATTGTCAACTCTGTCCTGGCTCCACATTCTGTTACTGTGGAGTCGCAACAGATGGTAGCAATCATGGTTCTGTATCCTCTTGCAGTATTTTGACTGGAAAAATGGTGGCATACAGTCTAAACTTGTTGATGTTCACAGCACCCCTAATGAAACTGCAGATACAATTTCCAGATGCATTAAGGACACTTTAGACAAGCACCACTTATTTCAGAAATGTATTGCCTTCAAGGAGATAACTGCAATACTAATTTTGGTGGTGTCAGGCGTGGAGCTGATGGCTGTAATGTATTTGCTAATTTGAAGAGGATGAAAAAGAGTGGAACGTTAGTTGGAGTTGGCTGTCCAGCACATGTACTAAAACAACTGCAGCATGGCACTGACACACTAAATGTTGACATTGAGTCAATACTTCTCAAAATTTACAACTACTTTTCAATTTACACCATTCGAACTGAACAACTGAAAGACTATTGTGAATTTGTTGAGGTGGAGTATCATCAGCTGCTTTACCACAGCAAAACTAGATGGTTATCATTATTTCCAGGCATTCAGCGGCTGTTGCAGATGTTTCCCGCTTTAAAGTCTTTTTCTTGTCTCAAAAATCCGCCTATTCTCTATGAAGTTCTTTGAAAATGATATGAGTGAGGTTTACCTTTGGCGCGTCATTCACTGATGAGTGTATTTCATTCGCATTGAAGAAATTGAACGGAAAACAACTCGTTGCTGGAGGTTATACACTGCCTGAAATCTGTTCACACTGTTCTGCATGTGTCGTGCGCAGAAGTTCAGATGTCAATTAAGGTGAAAGAACTGTTAACATGGACTAGAAGACTGTTGTGATGCTTTCTGTACACAAGTGGCCACAATGTATAGAACTTGTCTAGAGTATCTGGAAATGTGGACTGAACCAGTGGAGGAGTTCAGTAGATTTGCATGGATGACATTAATTGAAATTCCAAGTTGGAATGAAGTTGAACAAACTGTGTTATATCTCAGAGAAAATGTTGACGATTCCAAATGTTTTAATCAGTTTTGCTATTTGAAGAAATTTGTTGAGGCTAATCTTAACGAGGAAGACTTCAAAGAGATTCTGAGTCACGAGAGATGGGTGAAATACTTCAACAGTTGCAAGAACGAGGAATGTTTCTCAGAAATTATTGTGATCGCGGAGTTTTTCTTTGCAATTCCGCACATAATGCAACAGCTGAACGGGTATTTTCACTGATGCAAAGCCAGTGGACAAAGGAAAGGAACAAGTTGTCGGTTGAATCGATAAAGGAGTTCTGTTTGTGCAGCATAATTTTAAGCATATGTCGCAGAGACTTTCACGCATACCTTTGCACCCAGCGAATTTACTGAAAGCAATTGGTTCTTCTGAAAAATATGCTTGGGCTAAAGCACAGGCTCAGTCAGACTTGTCAGATTTTTCAGGAACCAAGAAGCATGGTAAGGATCTTGATTTCTGCAACATAAACTGTTAAATAAATATTAAAGTTTTATATATTATAAGTTGTTTGATTTTAATGAATAAATAATTGAGCAACAGTTAATTATTTTGATTGTTAATTATGTTAGGATTGTTATTTAAACTTAATGCTTCATTCTTGTAATTGAGATCTGAGGAAGTGTGGTTTTGCTCTCATCTGTCTATTTTACTGTCTGTTATTAAATTGGATTTTACAATTTTTACCATCGTGGTGGTCCTTCCTTGCTTGCTTTGTGATACTGTTAATTAAATATATTACATATAAAATAATGCATTATATATACCTTCACACTGAATCGTTGTTTGTATTTTTTTTTTTTTTTGGTCTTCACCTAGTCTGAAAGCCTGAAAGCCCTTTTGGCCAGACAAAGAACCTATCGTCCTCTTTTTCGTATAACCAAATATGGTAACCCTAAGCATTGCTGACCGAATGCTAACCACTTCTCTCTTTTAGACTCATTATTTGCACCATAATTGTGACAGCTAACAATAAAGCTTGACTTTGTTTTGCTGATTCATGCATGTACTGCACAGAGCTGGAGCAAGGTCCTTTCTTAGAACTTGCTGGAAAGCTATGTGTCTTCCCTGGAAACCTTGTAGCTGCCATGCACTTGGGCCTACTTTTGTTTGCCACGTGTTGCATACTATCTACATTTGCTCTGGAGGCAACTGAAACTATGATCTTGTCATTTGCAAGCATACTCATGTTTTTCTGTCACCTCATAGATTTGACAAATCTCTATGGCTTTGCCCAACATTAAATCACTGTCAAGAAGTAAAATCTTTCTCACAGCAGCACTGTTAATACCACACACAAGCCTGTCCTTTATCATCTCGTCTTTAAAGTCACCAAACTGGCACGTTTTAGCTTTGTTTCTCAGGTCTGTTATATAAGCTGCAAATGTTTCCCCTGGTTTCTGATTTCATGTAAAACAAATGCCTCACTAATGTAATATTTGTCTGATTGTTACACATTTCTCTGAACTTGCGCTTCAAACACTCTGGGTCTTCTCTTGATTCAGCCTGTACAACAATATGATGGCTTTCACCTTCTCCTTCATATACTGCAGGTGCATACACAAATGAACGCTCTCCTTCTATGGCCTCTGACCCAACTAGATTTAACAAAATGAATGCCTTGGTGCATGTATCTCTATCTGCATAAGCTGCTTGTATAAAAATATTGTACTCTTGCTCAAATATTCTCCAGTTTTCTGCAATATTCTGATCAAATACAAGTAATAGGGGCTTTCGAAATCCGTCTGCCATATTAATGCATACCAGTGAAGGGTTCTGCGAATAAGCACAAACATGTATGCCAGAAACTTATGCCAGTATTTGTAACTTTGTCCAATGCCTTTGTGCTTCTGAATTTATAACTTTTGGGCTTTTCAAAATAATGCTAATGAGCAAACATGTAGTAACTCTGAATAATTGGAATTTGTGAAATAAACTTCTCAGGCGCTTTAACACTCTTGTACAATGCTAAAGTCATTTATCATCATTTTAAGAAACATCTCAAACAACTTTAAGATGCAAGTGAAATAAACTCTCGGGAATTGTAATACTCTTGTAATATCGTTTTGCAATAAATCACCTCTTATCAGTGTAAGAATCATATCACATAACTGCATGATGTGAATAAAGTGGACCTCTCTTGCCCCAAAACTCAATAACATTTTTAAGTAGCTGAACTTTGCAAATAACTGCACACAGCACACTGAAATGTCCCCAAAATGGCAGTTCCTTGTTAGGCAACTCTTTACAGTGCAAGAAACACTCTGTAATGGTGGCACTTTGCGAATAGACACACCCAGCACAAGAAACTTTCGAAATGGCTATACTTTGACTGTATTTCACAAAATAGTTGCACTTTACACACAATAGACTCTTCAGAATACATGCACAGTAATAAGCACACACTGTAAGCACTTTTACACACTTTCAGATACTTCAAATAACTTTAGTTATGCCCTTGATACAATACGAAATCGTAGTTATGCCAAAACACAGTACATTGCCAAAAACATATGCAGTCGCCTTGCTTTATTTTTGCTTAATGTGCCCTTTTTGCCCTTATTATATTTGTTTTGCTCGTTTAAGCCCTTTTCATGCCCAACGTACTTCTGTTGTGCTCATTTTATGCTCGTTTTACTCTAAATCTGCCCAGTTTTGCTTTAAACATGCTCATTTTATCTTTAAATATACTTGTTTTGCTGTACTGTTAATCATATCACCAAATACCTTTATTTTAAGCATTCTTTTTAGTCAACAGACTCTTCATGCCTTCTGTTGCTCAGTGATGTGGTTTGTGCCCTCGTAATGCCTTGTTTTGTCTTTTCTATCAGACAAACAGTTCATGCTGCTTCTCGTTACCGTTGATTCTTTTCTGGCTCTTTTTGTGCTCGTTTCTCTTAGTTTTACCTTCACTGTCATCTCTGCACCTCATGGCTCGGGATCTTATTTCTTCGATCCCGGTTCTGACACCGTGTCACTCATACTTTGGACACAATAGAAGAGTTTTCATGGGTTCAGTTCAAACAGCTTTCTTTTATACAAACACACTATAGATGTTTACTGACTTTAACTTAAGTGACTTATTTACAAACTAACAACTGCAATCATGCATGTTCTCACACTGGCTGCTCTTACAAAATGACACTAGAGAGTGCACGTGTCTGGGATTTATATACGCATGTACAGCCTTGACATGCTTCTTAAAGATACAGCACACTTCACTTGCATTCTGATCTACAGGTATCATCCATGGTGGCAGCCCACAAGAAATGCTTAGAAGACATTTGGATATGCATTGATCCTAGAGATGTAAATAAAGCCTTCAAACATCCTCATCATCCAATGCGCACAGTACAGGAGGTAGCAGCACTGATGCCAAATTCAACTGTTTTCTCAATTTTAGATATCAAGAACTCCTTTTGGCAAATCTCACTGGATCACAAATCTTCCCTATTAACAACATTCAGCACACCATTTGGGAGATACAGGTTTTTAAGAATGACATTTGCAATCAGTTCTACCACTAAAGTATTCCAACATGCCTTGGAACAGATATTTGCTGGATATCCTTATGCCATTATTGTGGATGACATTATCATTGGAGGCAATGGAAAAAACAAACATAATAGAAATCTCAGGAATGTTCCAGACCATGGACGTAGGTCAATCTCAACCGAAATCTTTAAAATGGAAATTCATACTGAAAGAAGTCACCTGTTCACAAGTTCAGAGCTACAGTGAAATCCATCAAAGATAACAGCCATCAATGAAATGCCAGACCCAGAGAATGTTACATTTTTACAACGTTTTCTGGGTATGATTAATTATTTGGGAAAAATTCATCCCGAATCTCAGTGAACTTTCTGCACCATTGCATGAGCTGACACATAAAGATATAAAATGGTTGTGGTTTGACCAGCACCAAGAGGCGTTTATCATGATTTCACCAGCACCAAGAGAGATTTGATACTTTGAAAAAGAGAACCACCAATCTACCCACACTAAGATACTATGATGTCCATAAGCCTCTGACACTCTTCTGTGATGTCTCTCAGTATGGCCTTGGTGCAGCTTGTCTTCAGGAGGACATTCCAGTTGCATATGCATCTTGTACCCTGACAAACAGAGATGTACTATGCCCTAATAGAAAAAGAAGTTCTTGCTGTTGTGTTTGCATGCTCCAAATTCAATGACGATATATATGGAAGGTCAATGCAGACTGAAACAGATCACCAACCAATAATATCAAAGCTTTGGCCGGCTAACATCTACCTGAAATCAGCTGGACGTATAAGTGAATTTAAGTACACTTTTATCTGCTCTTTTGCATATAGTACTGTATTTAATTTATTTATTTGTGTTTTTCACTGAATATTAACTCAACTGAAGTTGTGGCTGTCAATCTACAGAGTACTTTTTAGAATTTTTGTGTAGCCATTGATAGCAGTGTGTGTGTGTGTGGGGGGGTAGTTTCAGCTCATCACTGACATTCTGTCTTGCCTTATATAAGTGGTACATTTTGAGTTTCTCTGCTTAATATCAGAGCTTTGGCTGCTAACATCTACCTGAAATCAGCTGGACATATAAGTGAATTTAAGTACACTTTTATCTGCTCTTTTGCATATAGTACTGTATTTAATTTATTTATTTGTGTTTTTCACTGAATATTAACTCAACTGAAGTTGTGGCTGTCTCTCTACAGTTAGTTCCCCACCCACCCTGTTCTTGTTCTGGTGTTAATGTTGGTGTCTTTGAAACTGCCCGCCTCTCTTGTTGATTTGTATTTGGATACTCCTTTTGGGCCCATCTCATTTGCTCACTCAACTGAGTGCAGTGAGATCATATTCTGATTTCAGGCACTCCTACTATGTTCAAAGAGAGTATTCGGGAAGGACAACCCCTGTAGCCTCTTAATCCTGCTCTGTTCCCTCCCTCAAAAAAAAAAAAAAAATAGATATATATATATATATATATATATATATATATATATATTATTCAGCTGCTCTTACTGTAACTGTCTTACTTGCTCTTCTGTGTGTTGTTCTGTTCAGTCGCTCTTACTCTGTACTTATTACTGCTTGTTAGTAGCTTTCTAATTTACTGCCTTCTGCACTTGTTTTTTAGTCATTTGTTAATTTAACTGCATACATTTGAACTGTATTTGCTGTAGTGTTGCTACACACTCGGGTGTGCTGGCCTGCACTACAATCTGAATTGTATTTACTGCTGCTTTAGCTGCTTTTCAGTAACAAAAAAAAAATTCTAAGCTTGTTTCCTGCCTTTCCTGTAACTAGTCAAGTCCAGATACAGATTTGCTGTATCCAGGACTGTTGGTAAGCTTCTGAGCCCCCCAAGCCTTTCTGTGTTGGAGGGAAGCCTTCTAGCTTATCAGTCGGAGTGGTAAGCACTAAGTAGCCTATCTACCATGGGAAGAGTGGGTTTTGGCCCTGAAATTGTAGTTCATTGGCCGTTTGGGCAGTTTTTCCATCTCTTTCTACTTTCTGGTTTAAAGCTCATTTTGCATTTGGTCCCTGCCTTTCCTATAACTAGTGTAGTCCAGGTACAGATTTTGCTGTATCCAGGACTGTTAGTAAGCTTCTGAGCTCCCCAAGCCCTTCTGTGTTGGAGAGAAGCCTTTTAGCTTATCAGTGGGAGTGGTAAGCACTAGGTAACCTATCTACCACAGGAAGAGTGGTTTCTGGCCCAGAAATTATAGTTTATTGGCCGTTTGGGAAGCTTTTCCATCTCTTTCAACCTTCTGATTTAAAAGTCTGTGTTTGTGCTTGTTTCCTGCCTTTCCTGTTACTACTCTAGTCCAAGTACAGATTTGCTGTATCCAGGACTCTTTGTAAGTTTTTGAGCCCCCCAAGTCTTTCCGTGTTGGAGGGAAGCCTTCTAGCTTATCAGTGGGAGTGGTAGGCATCAGGTAGCCTATCTACCTGAAGAGGAGTGATCTCTGGCCCAGAAATTGTAGCTATTGGCTGTTTGAGCAGGTTTTTCCATCTCTTTCAACTTTCTGGTTTGAAAGCCGCACTTGTGCCTGTTTCCCACCTTTCCTATAACTAGCCTAGTCCGGTTACAGAGTTGCTGTATCCAGGATTGTTAGTAAGCTTCTGAGCCCCCCAAGCCTTTCTGTGTTGGAGGGAAGCCTTCTAGCTTATTAGTGGGAGTGGTAAGCACTAGGTAGCCTATCCTTCATGGGAAGAGTGAGTTTTGGCCCAGAAATTGTAGTTTATTTGGCTGTTTGGGCAGTTTTCCATCTCTTTCAATTTGCTGGCTTAAAAGCCTACATTTGTACTTGTTCCCCATCTTTCCTGAAACTAGTCTAGTCCAGGTACAGATTTGCTGTATCCAGGACTCTTTGTAAGTTTCTGAGCCCCCAAGCCTTTCTGTGTTGGAAGGAAGCCTTCTAGCCTTTCCTGTAACTAGTCTAGTCCAGGTACAGATTTGCTGTATCCAGGAGTCTTTGTAAGCTTATGAGCCCCCCCAAGCATTTCTGTGTTGGAGGGAAGCCTTCTAGCTTATCAGTGGGAGTGGTAAGCATTAGGTAGCCTATCTACCACAAGAGGAGTGGTTCCTGGCCCAGAAATTGTAGCTATTGGCTGTTTGGGCAGTTTTTTTCCATCTCTTTCAATGTTCTGGTTTAAAAGCCGCACTTGCGCTTGTTTCCCACCTTTCTTGTAACTAGCCTAGTCTAGATACAGAGTAGCTGTATCCAGGACTGTCGGTAAGCTTCTGAGCACCGCAAGCCTTTCTGTGTTGGAAGAAAGCCTTCTAGCTTATCAGTGGGAGTGGTAAGCACTAGGTAGCCTGTCTACCACGAGAGGAGAGGTTCTTGGCCCAGAAATTGTAGTTTATTGACCATTTGGACAGTTTGTCCTTCTCTTTCAACTTTCTGGTTTAAAAGACCACATCTGCGCTTGTTTCCCATCTTTCCTGTAACTAACCTACTGGGTAGCACTAGAAAGCCTTAAACTAATACAAGCCTTCTAGCTTAGAAGGGAGACTTTGGAGTGATTAAGTATCATTTTTCTGTACTTTTGTGCAGTACTTAACTGTTTTCCGCCTAAATGCAGATTTTCCAGCGTTTATTGTGATTTAAAAGCTTGTTTTTTTCACATATTGTAACTTATTTGACTTCCTACACTTTTAAAAAGTTGCTTTTTGTTTAAATAATTTGTTTAACTGTTGTAGGCTACACACTAAAGTGTGATAGCCTTTTCTGATTGTTTGTAGTCGTTTAAAGCTGTTTTAAGTGTATTTTTTACTGTTTTTGCCGTATCTTAAAAAAAAAAAAATTCCTTGTTTCCCACCTTTCTAAGCTAGTATAGTTCAGTTTTCAGGCTTGTGCTGAATTCAGGGCTGTGATACTAGTTTCTGAGTTGTCCATACCTTACTTGGATAGAAGGAAGTTTCTCTGTTCACCTGTAAGAGAGTGGAGCTTTGAGCAACCTATCTGTCCCTGGAGGAGTGGTTCCAGCCCAGAAGTTAGTAGTTTATTGGCCATTTTGGGCTAATTTCTATCTCTTTCATTTCCCTACTATAAAAACCGCATTTGCACGGTTTTGCACACCGGGCAGTGCCGGTTAGCTACAGTTAAATTATTCCCGGCTCCACTAAGTCTCCTCTTCAATTTTTCCCTTGAAACTAGTCTAACTCTCAACCTAAGCACTCAAAAAGCATCTTACAGCCCAGCACTTGCTCAGACCTAATAGCAAGCACTAATATACCCTGACACTGATTGCCCAGCAGGGCAAGGCTCTTTATTCACCCCTCACCAACCAAGCGACTAAGCAGCTCACCCTACTATTCAGGCATGACCAAAGGGCAACTTCAGGTGAACACTCCAGTTCAACTGGTGAATCTGGGTATCCTGAGGCAATGTTACAACTGCCTCATGTACACAGACAACCCTCTCCTCCTACCACAAAACACTAACATATGCAAGAGATGTAATTATACAGCCAAACTGGAAGCTAAGCTGCCTCCACCCAAGACTGGGACAGACAGTCAAGAAGAGAAGGTTAACACTTGCACCACACCTCCAGCCGCACACAGACCTACTAAAACAGCACTGGTAAAAAATACACATAAATACACAAAATCATACTCGGAGGCTCTAAATAAAAACCTGCAAAAGCATCATAGGCCTCCAAAGCAGACACCCAGTCAACCTGCACTTCCCGTCACAAACCAGACAACACATAAAACACAAAATCATTGTGCCGCACAATCACAGCCCTGAAGGCGAAATAACATACCTAACACACTAGTAATAGGTGACTCTATAGTCAGGCACACTGACATCCCACTCACTAGGCTGGACAAGCAGAAGGTTACTGTTAGCTGCCTGTCAGGAACCAGAATCTGTCACAAACACAAGAACTCAGGTCACTCCGGAACAAGTACAAATATGACTGTCATTGTTCATGTTGGTGTGAATGACCTGAGACGTACCTCCCTGGACTACATGAAAAGAGACATGGAAGAGCTCTCTGATCATGCAGCCCAGGCTGGTATGACCCTGACCCTGAGTAGCATCCTGCCCTCACCAAGAATGATACCTCAGTATAAAGAAAAAATGATCAATTTCAACAATTGGCTAAGCTTCTTGAGTCATTCAAAGGGGATCCAGTGTCTGTCAGCCTGGGATGACATGCTTGACAAGCTGCGTTGCTTTGCAAGAGACGGCTTGCACCTGTCACCCCTAGGCTTTCAAATACTGGCCAAGGCTCTTGCTGCCCCCATAGTGCCTTTTTTTAGGCAAGGCTTAAAAGTCAAACCCACCTCCGTAAACAGCACAATTAACAAAAAACTGAGGGTTATGCTACTTAACGCCAGGAATTTAAATCTCAAAATGCACGAGCTCGAAACACTCCTCAGTATGGAGAATGTCAACATCTGTGCAGTAACTGAAACCTGGTTCAAAGCTCCAGAGAGCACCCCAGCACTACCGGGCTACAACTCATACCACACAGTTCGGTCACAAAACACAGACCGAAACACAAAAAGGAGGGGGTGTATCCATATTCATCAAGGATACCTACACCTCCAGGTTAGTGGTGCAGCATGATACCTCTGAGATCATCCATATGCAACTAACATCGGGCAAATCTGCAATGCAAATTGTGGCCTGCTACAAATCACTGTCCATGACCCAGGACCACCACTCCACCTTTCTGGAGACACTGGAAAACATGAAGGTCCTACCGAACACCCTGATATTGGGCGATTTCAATTACCCTACCATTCACTGGAACTACTCGAGTACAAATTCCCAGTCCCAGTGCTTCCTGGAATTCATCAACTCAAATGCCTTGGATCAGCTGGTAAACTCCCCTACCAGAGGTGAAAACATATTGGACCTGGTCATCACCAACATGGGCGACAGGTGTACCACACCGGAGGTCAACCCATCACTGGTTAGATCAGATCATAAACTAATCACTCTGGATGCCCACAGCCCACTACCACCTCCAACTAAGGAAACCACAGTAAAAAACTTTTCTAAAGCAAACTTCACCTTATTTAAGACAGAGGTGGTAAGTTCACAGCCCCCACACTAAAGGATAATGCTGCCCAAGATGCAGAAACCTTTACAAATACATTCTATAAGCACCTACAAGGATGAGTGGATTGTGCAATCCCTAGCAAAACCAAGACTCACTCCTCTAAGAGAAGGAAACCAGTTTGGTGGACCCCTGCAATAAACAGGCTATACAATAGAAGGGGGAAACTAGTTCAGAAAAAAAGCAAATCCCAAGAAGAAAAGACATCCCTGATCAGTATCAGTAAGAAACTAAGGTCCCTCATGAATTCATCCAAGGTTAGCTTTGAAAGAAAAATAGCCAAGGATTCAAAAGATAACCACAAAGCCTTCTTTAGCTATGTTAAGAATCTAAGTGACAACTCGCAGATATGCACTGAACTAGTGCAAAATAGCGCAAAATATACTGAACCTACTGATATTGCCAACATTCTGGCAGATAGATTCAGTGCAAACTTCACCCGCCTCTCACCTCCAAAAGGGCCCACAACAATACCGGAAAAGTGTAGTGTCCCAAAAATCACAGATGCACTGGTGAAAACAGCCCTTTCAAAAGCCAAAAAAACAGTGTCAATGAAACCAGATGGTGTTCCAGGCTGCGTCTTGCATGAACTACAGAACAAACTAACCCCCCGCCTAAACACGCTGTTCATCCTCAGCCTCTCCACAGGCTATGTGCCCATAGAATGGCGCACAGCAACGGTTATTCCTCTCCACAAAGGAGGGACCACAACTGACTCTGGTAACTATCACCCCATAAGTCTGACTAGCCTGGTCTGCAAGGCTATGGAGCGCATTATTATGGAACTCATTAACAAAGACATTGGAAACCTCCAAACACTTGACCCAACCCAGTTCGGCTTTGTTAAGGGCAGATAATGCCTACTAAACCTGGTTGACTTCTTCAAAACAGTCACCAAGGCCATAGACGAGGGAAAGGTGGTTCACACAGCCTACCTTGACCTCACCAAGGCCTTTGACACCATTCCCCACTCGGGTATTACAGAAAAACTCACCAGCTTGAACATAAACCCCTACATCACAAGATGGGTTGCTAACTGGCTTACAGACAGAACTCACACAGTAAGAATAGCGGGCTCCAGGTCCAACTCTAAACCAGTCACAAGTAGTGTCCCACAAGGCTCGGTTCTGGGACCCCTACTGTTCGGCATATACTTCTCAGAAGTGCAGGCAAACACAGGAGGACTATGGCTAACCAAGTTCGCCGATGACTGCAAACTGGGAGCCATAATTGACTCTCCGGCTGACACGGACATTCTCCAAAAGGGCCTTACCGAGACGGACACCTGGTGTCAAAGTCATGGCCTCAAGCTAAATGCCAAAATATGCATAGTCATCCCATTTGGGAAAAACAAAACACACACGAATTACCGCATAGGTGGCAGCCCCCTTAATACAGAAGAGGTAATAAGAGATCTGGGGACCCAGGTAGATAGTAATCTGTCCTTTGACAATCATATTGCCAAAGTAGTTAGCAAATCTGTCTATGTGGCCCATCTAATTACAAAAGGGTTTGCATCTAGAAATAAAGAAGTTTTAGTGCCCCTCTACTCGTCACTCATTAGACCCATCATAGAGTACAATGCCACATTTGGGATGTACATCACAAGACACTTCCAACAGCTGGAAAGTCCACAAAAGTACCTCACCAAGAGGATTACTGGCCTCAAACATATGTCCTATGCAGCCCGACTGAAAAAACTCCTGCTGTACTCAGTGGCATATTGCTTACTCAGAGGTGATTTCTGCCTGACTTACAAAGCCATGTCCAACTCAGAATTGATGGACATGCTCCACCTAAAGAAATCCAAGTCACCGTGAGCCATGCACTCAAGTGAGATAAACCTCACCACAACAATAAATAGAACATGCTGGAGGGATAGATTCCTGTCACAGAGACGACCCATGCTTTGGAACAAAATTCCAAATTACATCAGGCAGAGCCCCTCACTAACACTCTTCAAGAGAAGCCTTGACGAGTGGATGGGTAATAGAAAATACACCCCTGGGATCACTTCATTGGCTCTGCTTGACAGAGGATCAGTTAATTAATCAATGGGGTGGGGAAAGTTGACACACTCTGGCTAAAAGACCTCAGGCAGATAGCCTAGTACCTACCTATGAACCTATGAACTAGTAATGATTTTGAACAAGCCGATACACACAGCTCCAACCCGATTGCAATGCATGATGTTTAAGCTACAAAAGTACAGCTTTTCTTTTGTTTAGATGAAAGGTAAACACATGTATCTTGCTGATGCCTTGTCACAGGACCCAAGAAAGACAACAGAAGAACAAAAAAATTGAGACGATGATTTTGAAGTCATGGATGTCAAACACATTTCATCATCATGGCTTGATGAGTTAAGAAATCACACTGCTAAAGACCCAGTCCTTCAAATACTGAGTAATATCATCAACCAAGGATGGCCAACCCATCAAACAAATTTGCCACTTGAAATTCAGCAGCATTTCCCATTCAGGGATGAACTCATACTAGAAAATGGCATCACTATGAAAGGCCCAAAAGTAGTAGTTCCTAAATTATTGTGAAAGGTCTATATACAAATTTTGCACAGAGGCCACCGGGGCACTGAATCAACTAAAAACAGAGCAAGAGGCATTGTGTTCTGGCCCTCAATGTCCAAAGATATTAACAGAGGGACTTTTTATGTTCAGTTTGCAACAGAAATAAAAGCATCAGCAAAAGGAACCTCTTCATTTACACCCAGTGCCTGATTTACCATGGTGAACAGTAGCAGTAGATATTTTTGAATGGAATGGTCAACACTGCCTGGTCCTGGTTGATACCTACTTAGGATGGTTTGAAGTTGACTTACTCCATGATTTAACCTCTGACACAGTAATTACAAAACTAAAGAGGTACTTCCCAGTCCATGGAAGCCCACATAAAGTCATCTTAGATAATGGTGCACAATTCACTAGTCACCAGTTTAAAGACTTTGCTGCATCTTGGGACTTTATTCATATAACCAGTAGTCCTGAATACCCACAAGCTAAAGGTCTGGTTGAGCATGCTGTCCACAGTGCAAAGCATTTAATGGAAATATCCAGAAGAGATGGAACTGGTGGATTCCTCGATTTACTAAACCTTCCAAACATTCCTCATGACCAAACACTTGGTTCACCAGCTCAATAACTAATGTCCAGACAGATGAGAATGACTCTTCCAATTAGCAAACAGCTGTTAGTGCCTACCTGAAAGAGTAATAAGGTGGTCAAAGCTCAACTACTGAAAAAGCGTCACTCACAGAAATTATACTATGACAAAACCAGCAGGCCTCTTCAACCATTGTTGCAAGATAAAGTTTGAATGCAGACTTCAAAAGGCCATGATCGTGTAGATATTGTGAAGGACATTTGTGCTGAACCAAGGTCTTATATAATTTAGTCCAAAGAAGTAGATTACAGGAGAGATAGCAGACACATTTTGCCTGTCCCAAAGTCAGAACCAGAACAGACTGAGTGTACTGGTGATTCCAATTCCTTGAGCGAATTGCCAACCAATCCTATTCAAGAAGATAGACCACTTTATTCAAATGGTTTACAAATACAAAGTAATGTTTCAGTACCAGATAAACTTCTAAGGACAGTCCCTGTTTCTAACTCAAATCAAAATCTGCATGTGACATGGGCAGGGAGAGTCTGAAAACCTAATCCTAAATATATACAGTGAACTGGGCTTGAAATCGGACAGGTCATGTTAAACTGTTAATATGATGTTTAACTCTTGAATGTGTTTAAAGAAAATATTAAGTAAATTTGTTCATGTATTTGAAATCAAGAACAAAGTTAAAGAGGGAGGGTGTTGAACAGCGATTGTTTGTACCTTGACAGCTACTGTAGTTAAGGAAGCATGTGGGGCGGGCAAGCAAGTTCAGTTATGTGCAAGTCATGAATGTGCATGCAGGTGAATTCATGTTGACTGTACAACAAACCACTGATAGCGTGCAATCTCTGTCTCCACTGTCATTCTGCACACATGACATAACCCTGACTCACAGACCAAGAGGTTGTGGACCATTTCTGAATAGGCAGGGGTACTGTAAAGGACCTATTTTTGATATACCTATGCTTCACCAGGGTTATTTGCATGATTAGCACATTTGATTCATGTCCAATGTATACCAGTGGTTCTTTCGGGGTGGGGTGACTTCCCACAGGGTCACCTGGTTGATAGGTACACATGTACACTAGATGGTCAGGTCTATACACACAAGTACCATGCAGGCAGAGAACAGGCATATATAATATGCCTTGTTGTGTGCTGCAATCATTGCTGGATATGGCCTCAAGCCCTGATTGATGATTCCAACATGCAGGAAATAACCAATAACATAGCCCATGTGGAAACATGAAATGTAGCGGTGTGTGTATTTGAACTACTGAGTGGACACTGCCAATGTCCAAACACCTAAGGAGGAGCATTGCAATGCAGTCCAGACATAAACAGTAAGATATTTCTTGTGTGTGCTATGCCAAACATCATGGCATTGCTCAAACAAATGCTGCAGAAGATAAAAATTGTGACAGAGCCTTCCATACCAGTCATAGTAGCAGCAAAAGGGCAGGGTGGAGAGTCAGGAGAGGAGCATGTAGCAGTACCACAGCTGATGGAGAGGTGGGTACAGCACATTGCAGAAGTGGCAAAAAGGTAACATCTGATTTACAAGTATGGGCCATGGCACAGACAACACAGAATAAAATGGTGCACATGGTATTACACCCAGACTTCGATGGACAATGAATGAACTAGAAACAACTTGCTTCAGACATCATCATACCCCCATAAGTTAGGAGGTGAGCAGGGAACAGTCATCATCATCATTTGCACATGTGGGGGGGGCACAGTGACAGGTAACTACAACACTGTAACATGGTGTAGGGTCATGGGAGCTGAGCACAGTGGCAATGTACTATGGGAGGTTGTGTGAAGTTGGGGATCACATCCCTGAGTGATCACAACGTGACCATTGGCAGCACCCATTGTGTTGGCTTGCAGTGTCAGAGCTTGATGACTGTATTAGGTAAAGAGCAGAATTACAGGACTGTACATTCATCCTAATGGGTCATCCCCTGTTTTGAGACAGATGAGTACTATCACCCATGACATGGACAATGCCTTAGACTGGGGGAGGCAGGCTGTATGCCCACAGGTAACAGGGAAGGGCATAACTATGGGACCATGTGTATGCATCTTGATAAGGCATTCCAGGAGTTGAGCCAAAGGAGCATCACCACCCCTGACCTGGATGACACCCATGACTGAGGGTGGCAGGCTCTGTGCCCCCAGGTGACAGTGATGCTGCACATCAAAGGTCTCTTTACTCTGACACTCTGGATGGTCTGTGCTGAACCCTCCCCTGGCCACAGACAGGTATGATTTTCAATACCAGCATTCAGTTTCTGAATGCTGATGCTGTATTTGCCAAATCACTGCAGCATTCCATGTGTTGTCCAGTGCATTTGTGGTCAGGGCTAAAGATCTCAACACTGTGTTGTATTTGTCTGTAACAGGCCACTTGTTACATTTCTGGTTTGATACAGTTTAAAGGCGAGAAAGGACTTTTTTATTATTATTATTAGTCCTCAACTTAAAGTTGAAGAGAAATCCAAATTGGGGAACAGCCTAGTGCATCAGGAGAGCTTGCTACAGCTTTGAATCCATACAACTGTACAGTTGATGCAAATCACCCAACAAACCATGGAGCACACTCACCACTTCCACAGTGCTGTAAGTAGCATCAGTTTGAGTGTGGGTCATACCATATACAAGGCAATCAGTCCAGAGCCCTTGTGGGCCTTGTCAATAACTACCCTCAGGCTCTACCATCTTTTTCCAGGAGTGTAAGGTCTGTAAGTCACAGTATAAATTTAGGGATACCTATGCAGTTGTCCAAGGAATCAGATTGCTTGACCTGCAGTGGAAGTTTATTCTAGAGCAGAGAAGACTCTGGGTGATGAACATTTTCCTCCATTTTGTTTTATTTATTTATTTATTTTATTTTCTCTGATGTAGGCTTAGGTCTCTGGTTCTAGTTTTAGCTGCACAATTTAACTAACCTTGAAAAAAGATGAAGAAAAGCAGGATCCCCGAATGTACTGTATGTGGGACACAAATCTCCCCTCAGAAGTCTGTAAAATACAACACAGGGGCAAGGCTTTCAATCTTTCATGGTAACTAAAACTTTAGAAACCAGAGATCTTTTTGGTTAGGAACCTCTGTGGCTTTATGAGTTTTTTTATGTGTCTATTGAGGTACATGCCAAGGGGTTCATTATATTCAATAATGGGTGTGACTAGGGCAGAATTTAAGGGAATAATGATTTCTTAGATTTGGAAATGATGAATTTGTGAATTAGTTGAGAAATAAAGAAAGATTTTCTAACTGCAGTAGCCACATTGTGAGCAAAGGAGAAGGAGCTATCTATACAGGTGTCCAGATCAGTTTACCTTTATGTCACAAATAATGTGTACAACTCATCATATATCCGACTCTAAAGGTCAGAAACTGCACTTTTGAATCCTGAAAACACCGAAAGTGCTAAACAACTAATTTGAAATTCCGGGAATGTCAAATGTTTTCGAAACATCCGTCATTTCCAGATGTCTCCAAACACCATTATGGGGGGGTGCAAGCCCCCCTGCACCCCCCACACCCCCTGCTAATTTAATATACTAACTCCAAGATCACACTACAGTGAGGAAAGGGGTACATGTTCTGAACCCCACTGTAGTGCAATCTCCACTCAGAATGCCAAATTCACATGAGCGAATGCATACCGGCATTCACTCATTTGTGAATTTGGCAATTCATAGCTCGTTATTACGATCTTTTAAAACCGTACTTTCGCACATCTGGCCATCGTAGATGTGCACTTCAACCTTATGAAGGTAAACCATCTAGATCTCTAATTACTGTCTAACTTGATAATGAGATCTATGCTGTAAGCTGCATTGTTCTCTCTTTCCTGAAGGGGATAATACTACATTTCTGGCATTCAGTTTCAGACTTTTTTCTAAATGTAAGGTATTAACTTCTGTTAGTTAATTTTGTAAGATAAACGCATCTTTGGAGGATTTCACAGGTTGCACCCAGTTTGGTCAAACAGAGATGAGCCCATGCACCAATCCCAACTAGTAACCCTCCTTTTTACCACCCCTTCTTCTCCCCTCCCCTAGCCATCCTGCCTCACACCATCTGATCATTGCATTCCTTCCTCTGCAGGCTCTGGCTCACCCTTTCCCCTCCCCTTCCCTCCTCACTAAATCTCTCAGACCTGTTATAATGTGCTTAACTAAATCACTTAATCTCAACTCCAAATACATATCCAACTGACTTACACTTCGCTTCCTCTCACTACCAGGCATACTACTCACTCAGTCTCCTCTCTTACTCCTCTAGCTTCCCCTTCCATCCCATTAGCCCTTCTAGCTTGTTCCACCTTCATGTGGAGCATCTGCTTTATATCTGCTTGAATTTAGTGCAATATCTGTATATAAGATTTAGGTAAACGAGTTTAGAACAGTATCCGTTTGAGCTTAGTACTGTATGTATATACATCCTACCTTTATTCCTAGCCTCTAGCTAACTATTAGTATATCTGTTCATTACTATGTTTCATAGTGCATGTAATGCTAATGTTTGCTGCAGTATGTATTATTTGTTATTGTATGTATATTCAATTGTTCTTCATGTACTCTGCTGCTTATTTATTGTTCTGTGGAGCTTTTCTCCTCGGGCCTCCGCTGAAAAAGGACCTGTGTCCAGTTGGAATTTCCTGGTAAACAAATGTAAATAAGTAAATAATATAAAAATAAATGCTGAATGGGGAGGGGGGACCAAGCACAGATCTTGGGGGGGACTAATGGTCACTTTCTCTGTGAAATGGCAACAATTAACACAGACAACACACCTTCTGTCCTTAAGCCATCTTACTAAATATGGATCAATTTTTAAGGCCATATCAACAACTCCATCTTTTTCCACTGTTTAGCAATATATAGCTATTATATATTGCCTTTGTATATATTGCCCATTATATATAATGAATATTATTATGTTACTAATTACAACTTACAGTATATTATCTAAGCTCTGCTTGCTTTTGTAAAAATTCTTTTAGTGATCTATATTTCACGGGGATTACTTCATTATACCTAACAGACTGTACTCTTTATTTGAGTGTACTATTCTATCATATTTGATGAATTGTACTTTTTATTTGTCTGTACTATTCTTTCCTCATAGCAAGGTCAAAATAAACAATTCCTTCATGTGACATGGTGTTATATGCCTTGGCCAGATGAAGACAGCATAAACAGTATGCTCACTGACCACCACTTGAGTAACCTTTTCAAGGATGCTGATAAAATTAAGTAGGCATAAACTATCCTTTTACAAAGCCAAATTGCTCTGAGTCTAAAGTTTTGATATTATGATTTCTGAGGTCAGTGATAATGTGCTCCATGGCTTTACAGATCAGACTCATAAGGCTGCTAAGTCTGTAGTTTCCAGGGCCCATGGTTGTTTCACCCTTGCGGAGGAGCATCGCTAAGCAACACACCAAGATTCAGGGGCATAGCTTGTAGCTAGATATAGTTTAAACATTTTAAAGAGGGGTTCTAACAATCTGGTATATTATCAAAACCCAAAGAAGTGTTTTTCCTCTTTAAAAGTAATACTCCATAGTAACGGCTGGGGGTGAGAGTGATTCAAGAATGATTGAAACTGGGACTAGGAGCTTCAGGGATGAAGTTGGTAGAAAACGTGTTTGTCAGTATGATTGCAATGTCATTTGAGTGTGAGTCAGAGGCTCCAGTGTGGGAAAGTCCAGAGCAATGTGAATTATTTTATAGTTTTCTAATGTAGCTGGAGAAAGACTTGCAGATATCCATTGCCTCAGATGCTAGTCTCAGTTCACGGAATGCTTTACTGGTCCTTATAGTGGCCTTCAGTTTTTTTGCAAGGATTTAAGACTATTCTCTTGCTAGGAGTACTAGTGTTACTTGGTAATTTAAAGTGTTTCTTAATTTTTTTATGCAGTTTGTGGTGGTTTACCTTTGAACTTCCCAGTGTATTTGGTTCTGATAATGACTGCCAGATCAAGACATTCCTTAGTGTAGCTAGCTACATAGCAAGAGCTTTAGAAATATTATGGGTAAATTTGGAGATTTTGTTGTATAGTTGTACTAGGCTGGCCTTTTGAAGTCTATAAAAAGGGTGGTATTGGTTAGCAGGGGAATGAAGGTTCTGACAATAAAGGTGACAAGCTGGTGATCAGACATTAGCAGTGAGAAGCAAAACAGAGGAATGGAAGAGGCATGAACTGAGTTTGTGACAATCAGGTTGCGAATGTTTCAACCCTTGGTGGGTTTTAAAACAATTTGATCCAGGGAGTCTTTGTTTAATCAATCCAAACAGCAGCTGCATATACCACACATTGGAAGTGTAGGTACTCGAGTCCATAAAGGATAATTGGGAACACTAAGGATTAATGAACTGTTGCTTATAGGGATATCTTCTAGGAAAGCCAGAAATTTTGCATGATCATCTTGGGGCATGGAAGGGGACCATTAATGAGCTATAACTCAAAAGTTTGACTTACCTAAGTTAAGCTCAAGTGCTTTGATCTCACAGTGGGAGTGTCTGGATATCAGTCTAAGAGGGATTCAGTCACTAACTGAAACTCTGACACATTTCCATTGGATTTAAAAGCATGGTAGGAACAAAACCCAGAAACTTAGAGAGCGTTTTCCTTACAGTTGAACCATGTCTTGGTAATTGCATGTATGTGGACATGCTCCAGATGCAGAAGTCCCTTGAGAGGCAGTTTGTCATTAATACTCCTGATATTGAAAAGAGCCACCTTGGTGTTGTCCAGTTTGGGATAAGATCTGTTTGTTAAGCTGAGATGCACATTAGGTGAACTAGGATTAAAAAAACACAATGGGGGCAGTAAAAGCTTTAGCCAATATACAGAAACCCTTGAACGAGAGATACATGCCATCCTTTATGAGCAATTTAACTGCCACTCATCTTACTCCAGGCCTATACATAATGGATCTCCCTGGAATGACACTAGCTACTCGTCACTTGTTGAAACCAGTTATCTTTTCCTTATATTGATGCATCATTCTTATTGAAGGTGGGAGTCCACTCAGAACCAGAGTCTTACCCTTGTCTGTTTCCAGTGTAGCAAGTTCCACCATCTCCCTCTGCATGGCATTAATGGTTTTGTGAGCCATGTTATTTACTCCCACATAGACTATTATCACATTGTACTCAGGGACGTCGGGAGGCATACGCACTGTACTGATTTCAGTACAAATTATTTAGAAGGGGGTAGCTTTTTAAAGCTTCACTTTTCAGCTTTCTGCGATGACGTCAGCAGCTCACTGCGCATGTATTTCCGGCCGTTTTCAAGCGTTATGTACATGAGCGGGAGATTGAAGCAGCTTCACCTGCAAGGTTGGATTCAAGCATTACTTTTGGATGTACGAGCAGGTCATGGATGCAAGCATTACGTTTGGATGTACGAGCGGGTCAAGGACATTAGTTAGGAGAACCGAGGGTTGGTGAGTAATATGAAGTGTGTGTGTGTGTGTGTGTGTGTGTGTGTGTGTGTGTGTGTGTGTGTGTGTGTGTGTGTGTGTGTGTGTGCGCGTGTGTGTGTGTGTGTGTATGTGTGTGTGTGTGTGTGTGTGTGTGTGTGTGTGTGTGTGTTTGTGTGTGTGTGTGTGTGAAAATGCCCCAGGTAGGATGTAGGATGCTCCCTGCCATCACCTTTACATGAGGACAATGTGCATTAAATTGAAAAAAAAAAACAGAACTGATGACCACAACCCCTTGACACCTTGTGCCCACGGCAGGTGTCCCATTCACCCCTTATTAACTATGCTTTTGATCATAAAGGGGCATTGTACTCCTTAACTGGCCTAATGAGGGCTGAACTAAAAGGTATGATAGTTTCTTTTGACCTTTAGATATTAGTTGTGCTAAACAGAAAGATAATATGATTACTGCTGTTACTATAATGTTAACTAGTCTAGCCCTAAATATTTGTTCTGAATAGACCACTTGCACCTTTCCACAGATAATCACATATCAAACAGTGACCACAAGAACAGGTGCCAGTTTCACTCTATATACTCAAGTCTCATTTATTTTCAGACTAGAATGCATGAGCGTAAATGGTTCTGCAGATTTAAAGGGTGTGTAAAAGACATTTATGGTCGCTTAGTCAAAGTCTTCTTTAAATCAGAATATGATACAGAAAAGGTGTGAGGTGAACACATACAGTGGAATAGATGAATTTTAATTTATCTGCACTTATTGATGCAATGGATGTAGATGCTGCAATATTAAAGATACTAAAGATCATAGACTGGAAGGTGGGTTTGAGTCCTGTCACAAGATGTTGGTAGTGGTGTCAACACAACAAGTACGTATTACTGATGGAAATAGGGGTGAAAACTGTTTCAGCCAAGGAATCCTTCCCACTCTGAATTAATAACTTAGAAAATTACTATGACACATCCACGACTAATCATGTTGATTAAAATAAATGTAAGCTTTCATGCTCTGCAGTACTTTTTTAGAGATTAAAAAACATCCAAATAATACTTTAAAGACACATCGTCACTGCTATTTTATATGTTCTTTCCCAGTACTGTCTCAGTCACTACTAAATAATTAAATCAACATAGCCAATAGTCTGCAAGTTCAGTTTGTCACCAGCGTCCCATCATTTGCACCTAGATACTCACATCTCTGTCCTTTTCATACCTGGAAATTAAATTAAAGAGGATCACCAACACACATACCTCTGAACTGCTGAACTGGTTGTAGCCCTTTGATTCCTCCCTCAGATTTAGTCATTTTCTTCCTATATTTGCTAACTCTATAAAGTTATATCTACTTAAGTGTACATACTTTATAATAACAGACATGCATTACTGTCATCAGTGGACCATTTTCAGGCTCAGTCCAGGGTATACGACAAAATATGCAAAATACAGTTTTATTTCTACATGTAGTCATATAGCATTTTTACAACTATTAAACAATTCCCAAACAGTATGAATAATTTGAGGGAATACAGTATTTATCTAGGAAGAATGAAGCTTGCTGAAAGATTTTTACTAGCTAAATGGGTATAGTAACTGAAAACCTATTCTAAAAATAAAAGAGTGCTACTCTTTCTCACTCGCTGATATAATTTTAAGGGGTACTGCTAAGAGTTTTAATGCTCATAAGTTAACAGGTTTGCAGCAACCCTCTACATGGCTATTAAGGGCACTGTTTCCACTTTTGCTGTGTAAATTTGCTATAAATTCCAGGATCACATTGAACTACTGCACTATATTGCCTACATAGCATTGCTAAATAAGCAATGTTCAGTGCGCAAAAGGTAGTAATCCCTTTCAACACATCTGACCTTTTAGCTCAAAAACTGTGAAAAACAGATCTATATCACATAATCAAACTTCCAAAATATCGAACACCATATGTTAGAACTTCGAAGTTTGAAATGTGATATTATCGAAAGCTCAGAATAGCGAATTTTTTCCCTGAGGTAGGATGTACTGGTGATTACTCATGATGGTGTGGTAGGGAATACTCAGGCTTGAACCCTGTACCTTGTATGCAGGTGTTAAAGACCTGAATTCCCTATCCACCACCATTTAAAAAAAAATTGCAGATTTTTGCCTCATATTTGATCTGATCAATATATGTATCATATATGTGTTTTTTAAATATTGCAATGCTTGAAATTTGATGGTGCAGTGGTAGCAACGTAGCATTGATGCCTCACAGCTATAGGTTCTTGGGTTTGGTTCTTGGCTGGGGTGCCTTCTTTGGGGGGGGGGTCAGTATCTTCTCCATGTGTTTGTGTGGGTTTGCTTTTGTGTCCTCCCATGTTATACAAAGACATGTATGCATTATTTTTTCCTGGGCCTCTGCTGAAAATTGTTTTTTTTTGTTCTAAGTCAGACTGGCCTGATTAACAAATTGACAGGCATTTAAATTTCAGACTTCAGGTTTCTGAATGTTTACTTCCTTACATATTTGATGGTGCAGTGGCAGTATTGTTGCCTCACAGCTATAGGTTTTCTGGTTTGATTCTTGGCTGGGGTGCCTTCTGTGTGGAGTCTGCATCTTCTCCCTGTGTTTGTGATATAGTAAAACAACTTTTTGTTCTAGCAATAAATATATACTAACACAACCTTTTTTATAGCAATATTTTTAAGTTTATGACTATTTGAAATTTGTCCTTATTTTTGGGACTGTAATACCCTGTTATTGGCTTTGTCCAGGTTTTTTGTGCTAAGGTTGACAGCTATGGTAAGAACTGAATTCACTGAATATGTTTGAGGGCTGTATTCCCTCATTACTGGGTTTGTCCAGGTGTTTTGTGCCAAGAGGTTGACAGCTATGGTGAGAACTGAATTCATTAAATGATAGCCATTTAAGTTTCAGTCTTCCTCTCTTTCACAAAGCAGGTGATTTGGCATAGTGGTATGTTGTTCTGACTATTTTGCACAATGACCTTGGCAGTAAAATGTATGATGGTAACACAGCATTTTATTCTAGCATCTTTCCAAGATTATACAAGCAATGTTTAATGTGTTCCTGTTTTTTGCCCTTTTGACCCACCCCAATAAATTTGGCTTTTTCCAGACTTCTTGTGCTGTGAAGTTGAGATGTAGTTGAGTATTGCGTAGATTTTACAAGGAGCTGAGAGCTGCAGGGGAAGAGAAGTTTAGTGCTGATTATGCTAATTAAGCTCACATTGCTAGTAGCACAAAATGTTGTGAACTTGCTTTTAATGCAGAAGGTTGTTGGTTCTACTCCCATAAGGGGTGAATGCTGCTGTACTGAAAGTTAAGACACTAACTATGAGCCTGTTATCAGTTTGCCATCCATTTCCTATTGCAATATTACTAGCTTATTATTAATGTAATTTAGGCAATTTATTCCTCAGGGGCATCAGACACTATTTTTCGGTGAAGTCATGAAATATAAAGGTGATTGCTAGCAGCAACCTCTTCATTACTTAGATTTATTTAACGTGGAATTATTTAGATGACTTTTTTTACTACTTCAGAGATTGTGCATATTATTTACTGATAATGGTGGACTGTAAAAGTTTGACTAGACTTTTATGATGGAAATGTTCTGAATTGGGCAGTTTTGTTTCATTGTTTACTGGAACAATGTTCAAAGCAATAGGAAGGTGTATCAAAGAGCACATGTATGTTTCATATGCAAGGGGCCTATGATTTAAAAGCAGCCCAGAATTAATTTTTATCTGCCACGGGTAAAATGTATTTTTCTTTGAATGTGGGTTTTAATGTTGTTTCAATGAATGTGAGTTTCAAGGGCAGAGAAGTTTTAATGCCAAGTTTGTTTAGCAGATGTCTTAGTGTTTGTGCTGTAAAATGCAAAATAAAACTTTCAAATGAAGTTCAAATCATCATAGAAGTAAATCAGTATGTACATTAGTGTTTATGGTAAATGGAGTGAAATAGCAAAGTAATGGATCATTGGAATGGCTGCAGGGGGAGGCTCCATTCGACCATGGTTTTGTGAGGGGGAAGGGCGGCAAACATAGACAGCCCCAGCTGAACTATACCTCCCAACTGTCCAGATTTTCAAAGAATGAATAGATTTTTTGCTTCTTATTTTTGGTTTGTTCCTCAATTTGTGGTTTTCTGAAAAATGATTTAGGAATTAAGCCACTAAATAATGACACACTAGTTTCAGACTTTATAACCTTCAGAAAAATGCATGCTAAAATAAGACCTGTTCTATCAACTGTCCCATTTTATACAAGAGCAATTTTTAGTACTGTTTATATCTTCCCTCAATATATTTGGCCTTGTCCAGATTTATTGCATTAACAGGTTGAGAGGTACATGCAAATAAATTGCTTTATAGAATTAGGCGTAGCCAAACCTCAACTGTCCCTGATTTTGGCTCAAAATGTTGCTCTTCCCCTAATGATCCCTCCACAAAATAGCAATTTTGGAAGAAAACATAGAGGGTTTACTTTACTTTTATAAATAACTGTAATGATCAGAGTTATACATTACTTTTATTTCAGAAATGCATGTAGATTCTCTAATTTTGTCAGCTGCTCTAAGTTAACTGTGCTCATATTAAAATGGTGTCCCTCCTTTGACAGGTTCCCAGCTGTATTGTCTGGCAATTTTATATTTTGCATCACATTTTTGGTCCAATTTCATAAAATTGCAGTTTTCTGGCAAATCAGTGGCAAATTGTTAAAGACTGAAGTTAGAAAATAATGCAGACATTTCAGTTTCAGATTTCATACCTTTCAGAAAATTCGTACTGATGCAAGACCTACTACTATTCTATTATTTTTCTAAGTTTATAAGAGCAATATTTAAAAAAATGTCCTTATTTTTGGGCCTTTGCCTCAGTTTTATTTATGAGTTTGTTGCTGTAAGAGGTTGAGAGGTTTTGTGTGTGTGTGTGTGTGTGTGTGTGTGTGTGTGTGTGGTAGGTAGCATACCTCTCAACTGTCCACATTTTGCAGAATGTCCAGAATTTTGCCCAATATTTTTTGTCTGCTCCTCATAAATTTTGTGATTTTCTAGAAAATCATTGAAGGCTGAAGTTGCTAAATAATGACAGACATTTGAGCTTCAGACTTCATGTCCTTTAGAAAAATTCAAACTAGCACAAATCCTGTTATTCTAGCAACTTTCTAAGTTCACGAGAACATTATTTAATATCTGTCCCTGTTTATTTTAGAATTTGTCCATATTTCTTGCACTAAGAGGTAGGTAGGGGTGTGTGTGTGAATGAAACATCCTAGTTAGTGGTAGCAGGTGGTTAGTAATTTACTCAAGCTCAAAACCTGTACCTTGGTTACAGAAAACAAAAGCATAAAGTCTCTACCCCAACTACCATGCTGCATTTTTCAAAGAACTGACATTTCAGATTAATTTTCAATTCAGGGAACCGAGTTTGAGTGAATTTATATTAGATTACTGAAGAGGCATTACAGCGAATGCCTCTTCATCGACACTAAAAGAGCGAACCGTGAATTACGAGAAAGGCCGTAGCTTGGCTGGGGAGGGGGGTAGCAGTTTGAGAGCTGTCAGTACAAATTTGAAAATCCTAGCTACACCCCTGATTGTACTCACACTTACTAGTGAAAAGGGTCTTCAGTGCCCTTGTTAAGTCAGCAATCTAGGGTCTCAAGAGGCAGCTGACTGCAACCCTGTTCCTGTTCAGCCTGGTGAGCATGGAATCTGCATGTCTAACAACAGTGACAGCTGGTGACTTCCAAGCTGGGGTGGGGGTTCAGGAAACAACTGAAGGGGCGCAGCCAAAAAATAGTAGGGCAAGACTATATTACAGCAGATTAATAACCATTATCTATGATGAAATATGTGGTCCACTCAGTTTGGCACAGCTACTCAGAGTTTGGCATTCTAAGCCAGAAATTTGAAGTGCATCCAAAAAAATTCAAGGCATCCACTGAAATCTTCGAAACATAAGTGGAATTTATGCCCTATTCATGAACTTATTTGCTGTTTTCCACTGTACTGTTACTTCATTTTATACTGTTTTTGCTGCTGTGGTTGTTTTAGCCTGCACTTTTTTTTTTTTTTTTTTTATTCATGTGCCTTAAATACTATAGGCTATATTCAGACTTGCTGAATCTAGACTGTTTGATATCGCTTGAGCACTAAAACTAGCTATCTTACATTAAGAGGGCCCCTGCACTCTTGTGGCAGACGTGTCTAGCTCAGAACCCATCTGAGTTGGAGATTGCTGGAATAAAGGCTCAGTAAGGGGCTTTTCTATTGGTAGCTTTGTTAGAGCTGTTTAAATTTGCTTGTATTTAAGCACTGCATTTGTGCGTAGCTGTGTACTATGCAACTGGGTTTAGCACTGCTGTGTATAGACACAAATGCTTAGAAAGACAAATTTTCCTTAGATAATGCTTGGGAACCCTCCTAAGCTTCTCCACTTCTCATTGCACAAAGCAGTTGCGCACTGCTATCTTTTGTTTTACTCAACAAATTTTTATTTTGTTTTTTGAGAAGAAATAAAAAAACAGTAAAATTAGATTACAATTCAATAATAGTAAAAGAAACAAAAACATTATTTACAATATTTACAAGTGACCCAAAAGAGAAACAGTACAACAATAATTAATAAAAAATCCAGAGAAGAAGAGAAAAAAAAAAAATCCACAAAAGTCTATATCTCTTTGAACTCATATGATGGAGATTGTGTCTAGTTGCATTACTTCTATGAGTGTAAGTATTTTATTCCAGGGGTTGTCTGACCATTTTCTGGGGAACATTCTTTCTTCCTTGACCTTTATCTCCTTTTGTGCAGTCTCTTTAAGTAGAAATATAAAGTCTTCAAAACACGGAGGAGTTGCAGATTTCCATTTCCTTGTGATACACTTTCTGGCAACCGCCAGAATAGTACATAAAAGATATTGATCTCTTTTATTCATAACTACTAATTCATCTATATTCAAAAAAATTAAAGACTTTGTTAAAACAAATGTATCATTATAAATAGCTTGAAGAAAATTGCCAATTTTCTCCCAAAATGGTTTAATACAATCATAAAATATATGAAACCAATCCGCTTCACAGCTTAAAGAGCATCTCCAACAAATAACATTTTGATTTGAGTTGAATTTAGCTATTTTACTTGGAGTATAAAAGGCTCTATGCAAAAATTTCCAGGTGAAGATTCGCCATATTTGTGTATTAGAAGTTAGTTTAATGGAGTATAGAAGATTATTTTTGCAATCGTTTGACAGATTTGTTGATAAACCTCTAGATATAAAGTTCCAAGTGCTTTGATCTATTTTAGCCTTGTAGACTATTAAAATCTTGTATAGTTTAGATATTGAATTTGGCCAGTTATGGTTATCATAAATCAGTTCTTGAATATAGTTTATAAGTTTTGGCTTAGACTTGAAGGACGAATCATTAATAATTTTGCATAAATTTTTAGAGTAGAGTAAAATTTTCTGGAGACTTACTTTGTCTACATTTATTAAATTAAATTCATTTGTAACTTGTTGACTAGTTAATGTTTTAAGATTATTTATGCATTGGGCCCAACATATGAGATTGTTAGATTCCCAATTAATGAGGGTGTTATCATGAATTTTCTTTTTAAATTTCTTTGATGTATTAAATGGTAATAACAGTTCAAACCATGCTTTTATGTCAGGATTTGAGTTTATAAAGGATCTGAATAAATTATAAATATTATTTAAATATGGTAGATTAGTAGGTTTTGTTATGTTGTTTTGAAGATTAATGCATAATATATACCAAAATCTATTTTTGTGGATATAGTGTGATGTATTATTTATTATTTTGTTTTCATTTAAAAAAATAATCATATGCAGAGATTTCCAAGCAGAAGAGAGATTTGGATTTACCCAGTTTAAAACTAGTTTAAAAATGGAGGCTTTAATATACGTCTCTATATCTGGAAAATTAATTCCCCCTAATTCCCATGGTCTAATGTGATGAGAAAAAGCAATTCTATTCCTTTTTGGATACCAAAGAAAACATAATAGGCTTTTGCTAATTTCTTTCAGAATTTTTTTATTTGGAATTATAGGTATTGCTAGTGCTATATAATTTATTTGTGGTAGAAGAATCATTTTTATTAGTTGCAATCTGTCCTCAAATTTTAGAATCAATTTGTTCCAATTTTCCGTACGTGTTTTTATTGAGTTTAAAATTTTATTGTAGTTTAGTGTCAGAGTAGTATCTATTTTATCAGATATAATAATTCCTAAATATTCTAAAGTAGAGACTTTTTCTCCAAGTATTTGATATCTATTCGAGTGAAAGTCTCTCTTTCTGTTAAATAAAATATGTTTTGATTTAGATTTATTAAAACAAAGGCCAGAATTTAGAAAAAAATTTTCCACTTGCATTTCTAGTTCATGAAGAGATTCATTATTTGGTGATAAAGTTAGTAGTATATCATCGGCAAACAACATAACCTTGGAGTTAAATTTATTATGAATACTTAAGCCTTCAATTTTTGAGTCACTGCGTATTGTAATTGCAAATAGCTCTATTGATAAGGCAAAAAGAATGGGAGACATAGGACAACCTTGTTTAGTGCCTTTAGTTATTTTGAAAGCTTCTGATGTAAATGGACCTAATTTAACATAGGCCAAATTATCTTTATATATATTCTTTATCATATTAATAAAATTTAGGGGAAACTCAAAAGTTCTAGAATTCTAAATAAGTAGTCCCAATTCACTGAATCAAATGCTTTTTCTATATCTAGCGTGATTATGAGAGCCTCTATATTATCTCTATTTAATATTTCAATAATGGTTAGGATTCTTTGTATATTGTCATAAGCATGTCTGCCATAGATGAAGCCTGTTTGGTCCTCATTTATGATTTGAGTCAAGGATTTCTTAATTCTATTGACTAATATAGACATAAACAATTTGTAATCGTTATTAAGTAGAGAAATCGGTCTATAAGAGCTACAATGGGAGGAGTCCTTGTTCTCTTTTTTTATTGGGGTAATTAATGAATATCGCCAGGATGGTGGAATTATATTTTGAGCTTGAATTTCATTTAGAGACTTATGAAGTAAAGAAATTGCAGAATTTGGAAATATCTTATATAATTCCATTATTATTCCATCCATTCCTGGGGCTTTATTATTCTTACTCTCCTTAATTTTGTCATTTAGTTCCTTAAGGAAATGCGTTTTCAATATCAGTTTTAAATTTTCAGGTAATCTATTTATTATAGGATTGCTAATTTTGACTCTATTAAAATAGTATTGTCTTTATTGTTTCCAAAATGATTAGTATAATGAAATTTAAAAGCTTCTAGGATATCATTTATGTCTGATACTTTTTTATTACCTTTTCCTTCATGTATAATATTTGTAATATTGTTTTCTATATTTTGCTTCTTTATTCTCATTGCTAAGTTATGTAAGTGTTTTGGAGATGTTGAGAGTGAACTAAATTTTAGTTTTTCCAAAGCCAAATTTGTCTTATGAGTTAAAATTTCATTATATTTTCTATTTAAATCTTCAATTTCTTTTTTTATTACCTGGGAAATCTTTCCGTCAAAAGTATTTGTATTAATTTCTGTTATTTGTTTTTGGATACTGTGCAATTCTGACTCCCATTCTTTTGTTTTGTTTTTAAACCAAGATATGATCCTACCATATAAGAAGGCCTTTAGAGTGTCCCATATTATTATATTCTTTATATCATCAGTAGAATTTATTTCTAAAAATATTGAATTTCTGAGTCTAGCCATGGTTTAAATTGTTTTAATTTAGTAATGTAAGTTGGTATTCTTGAGGTAAAATTTAGTCTTTTAAAATCTATTTGTAATTTAAGGATTAGGGCATTATGATCAGAGAGTGGGCATGGGATGATAGTAAATTTTATTATCTTCCTATTTAAGTCTGGGGATATAAAAATTTTATCTATTCTTGTTTTAGTATTAAAACGATAATCACTATGTGAGTATAATAATGAATTAGATTCTTTGAAACTAAATGTATCAATTAATTTTTAATTCAATTAAGTTTTCTGTCCATTTCTTAAGGTATTTACCTGTGGAAGAGAGACGTAGGTTCCTCTTGTTGGTTGTCTCAGAACTATCTAGAATACAGTTAAAGTCTCCTCCTACTATTAGAATGCCTTTATTTACCCTATTAATTAGCTCTATCTGCTTTTTAACTGTAGATAGTCCTATTCCAGGGATCCAATACACATTTACCAGTGTCCAAATTCTATTCTGAAATTTTATTATTACAATTGAAAGTAACCCTTCTTTATCCTCATAGTTGTAAATAATTTGAGGGTTAGTTACACTTTTCTTCCATAAAATTAAAGCTCCCCTAGTTTTTTTTTTATATGAGGGAGAAAGAATTAAGTAGTTATTAGGTATCCAGGTGAAGTTGTCATCAGTTTTAAAGTGGGATTCCTGTAGAAATATAACTTGCGCTCTTTGTAATTTTAGATATCGTAGTAAATTTGATCTTTTTATAGTATTAGTTAAGCCATTGACATTTAAAGACAACAATGTTATGTCTGTCATTTCTATAGGATATTATATTATAATTTTAAAAGAATACATTGGTAAAGAACTAATATTTATGAGGACTTGTGAAAACATACATGTTAATTTTCCCCTCTTTTCTCTAAGAAGAACACTGATGTGAACAAAACTGTTTCTTTGATAGTTTAACAAATGTTTCAGTTTGGGCCACTGAAAAAAATAAAAAGTGAAAAATATTGTAACAACATACTTTAATTGACTAAAAAATAACTTTACTACATAGTTCCACAAACATGAAGTGCACAGCACTTCTAATCTGATTGATCTGATAAGATCAAACAGATTTTCCCTCAACATCGACAATCGCATGGAAAAGGATATTCAAGGTTGAGTTCCTTTAATTAGATCCTGAAGATATCTTAAAATATTAATATTTGATGAAAGAGTGTATCATGCATTAGTACTATGTTCCTTAAGAAATCGACTCAATAAAGTTATTAATCTTTTACTAGAAGTTTGTACTTATACTAGAGTTAATGTTACTTTTGTAATAACTGTTCTAAGTAGATGTCTATTACAGCTGGAGTAAATATTTCAGCTTATCTGCCCTCCATAGATGTGGCTATGTTACATGAAGTATGACAGTTGACCTTCTCTTAACAGAGATAAAATGTATAATATTATAGACATTTAGATTATATTTGCATTTATTTTGTTGAGCTTCACATTTTAAACAGGTTATTAGTGTGACAGATAGTATTACTATCTTATAAGGAGTAGTCCACTCTTTTAATTCTTCATTAATTACTATACTAAGTAAATTCTATATAGCCTCTCTGTGTACATATGTATAAATATACTTCTATATCTACACCAAAACATTTTCACATAAACATATATAAATGTTAAATAATCTTAATGGGTTACCTAAAAAGTGCGCAATATAATTGAGAATTTGTGTGAGCACTCTTGAAAGAGTTGGTACCTTGTTACTGCTGGGAGATGTCTATTTACTGCCCTTATTAACCTTATTAGAAGATTAAGTGGCCCATCAAAAGGTGTATGAATATTGTGAATGAATATTCTTAATTCTTATCACTAAATCTTACAGCAATTAGTGAAGAGTACCTATATCATTTAACTATATTATTTATGAAGTTTCTTAGGAGTGTGATGGGAGTACTCAATATTTCAGACTTGGGGTTGTTGTATATTCAGTAACAGGACTCAAGATTTTTCAATACTTGTTGTAACACATTGTAATACAGTTAATGATTTGAAATAACATGTGTATGTCACAAAGAAACCATGAATACATAAATACATGAATACATGTGTCTCACCTCATTTATCAAACCCATGTCCAATCCAATGTCAAAACAGTCAAGAACACTATGTTGAGGGTAAAAGCACCTCAACCCCTAAACCCGTTAAATAACTACATACTAATAAACCCACTGTTTTAAAAATACTAATATTCTCTAGTAATTTGTATAAGACTAAAGTAATTATATATAGCAACTCCAATATTGTCTTGCAGTGAGACAAGCATAGATTTACTGATCATTACTGAAATGCCCTTAAATCTAAAATGCTGTGTGGTGGTTGACTATATCCTGCTTATTACTATATCTAGAATAAAATCTGCTAATACTTCGATCAGGAATGGTGTGAGGAGGTATGTTATTACTATAGACTTGCACATTACCATCTCACACCATACATAACACTGTTACTGTTTCCAATAAATGAAAGCCAAATCTTATACTTTCAAGAAGTCCATCTCAACCAACCAACACCCAACAAAACACAAGCTCAACAAATGAAGAGAGACCCAAATACATACATAGTGCACTGTTTATGTAAACATTTCTTTAAAACTTTATGAGCAGCTCATGAATGTGTCATAGTGTCTCCCAAAAAAAATGTATATTGTGCACATAAATTACAATTGACCCTACCATGTTTCCTTTCCTGTTTTTTCCCCCATCTGTGACATAAAAGGGAAAAAAAAAAAAAAAAAAAAAACTGTTGATATTACTGTATTATTAGGAATCACTGTGAGCATTTATGGGATAGTGGTGTACCCATTAACTGTTAAGGTGAAGGGTAAATACAGCAGATTGTGCTTATCTTCAAAAATAATACAATTTATACATAAAAGTTAGCACTGCACTTATAACTGCAGAGAATGCACACATCAAATATTGTTACATAAATAGACATGTTTCCCAATTGCAGGATGTTTTGATTATAGCTTATTTTATATTATTGGTGTTTTACTAATTCAATTTTAAGGTCCATGTAAGTGAAATTTCGCCAAAATACCAAAATAACAAAGACAGTTCCACATTGCTGCAGGTTAATGCTAGTCCATTATACAGCTCACGATACCAATACTATTTACTAAATACAAGTAGTATAGGTTACAAACAAAGCAGATTCAGTCATTGCTAAAAGTAGCGCTAACTGCCAAAACTGGTAAAACTCTCACCAATTGGCTTGCTCTAGGTTATTAAGCTGGAAAGGAAATTAAATTGCCCATATGAGAGACAAAAAAAACAGGTAAAGAGGCGATATACTACCCACTGATCATTACTTCATTCGGATGCTCGTAGGCATCTAAAAGCGGAGCATGCAGAAGTATGCATGTATCATTCCTGTCAGGTGCTGTATTTATAGGCATTTTTTAATTGATAAGTGGGTAAGCTTACCTGACCTAAAATGCCCTTTTACATGGATGACCCAAACGCAGTCTAAATATGAAGTTCAGAGTCACACAGTAAGAAAATGGGAGCTATCAAAATCAAACCCTGAGCTATAGTCAGTAATTAATCATGGATACAATCTGGCAGTTCCACTGCAGTGATTAGTTGGGATTTTATCTCACTTTAAACAGACATAGCGCAGTTGAAAACTGAATTTATGTATTTGCTTGCATTAGTTAACTACACTGCCACACTTTTGGTATTTCCCAACAAGAAGAAAGTAACTAAATGGGCTTTTTTATTTATTTATTTATATATATATATTTTCCCCCCCCCTTTATTTTAAACATGTGTAGCATACTTTTTCTTTATATGTTATACATTTACCTGTTCGTACTTTTGCTAAAATCTATTCAATTCTTGAACTACACAGCTTCTAAAGAACAGATTAAAACATAAAGGGGCTAAGAAGTCAGGTCACAGTTAGTATTTTCGTTGAATGTTCTAACTGGCAAAAAAGACTCTGCAAAATGCTTTCACTCATAAAACTAATGCAGTGTTCTACAAGCCTCAGCTTGTAGACATATTTCTTAACTTATAATGGAATGCTGGGCTATGTTAGTGAAGATATGAGGAAAAAAAACTAACTAGAAAGCTCGAGGGTATACTTTGAAGCAAAAATAGTCTCCAACTGACAATTAGAATGTTAAAACGCTAGAAGGCAATTTTCTGTCCCTTTTTTTTTTTTTTTTACCATTCACTTCCTTCTTACTCTATACAACGCTCTCACATATTCCTGAAGAAATATTCAAGGAATGCCCTTTTTATTTTAGACAGACTATAAAGACTTGGATTTAATTTAATAAAATTTTGCATAGTAACTATTAATCAATATGTTAATAACTTTATAATAATAGTGGCCTTTCATTTAAATGCTAATACTCTTGTGAAAGTTTAATTAAAGAAAGCTGGAATAATAAAAAGAAAAAAAAAACACACAACTCCAGCATCTGAAGATTCTATCAAACCACAACCATTAAATATGTTAACATGCAATTTTAAGGTCCATGTAAGTGAAATTTCGCCAAAATACCAAAATAACAAAGACAGTTCCACATTGCTGCAGGTTAATGCTAGTCCATTATACAGCTCACGATACCAATACTATTTACTAAATACAAGTAGTGTAGGTTACAAACAAAGCAGATTCAGTCATTGCTAAAATTAGCGCTAACTGCCAAAACTGGTAAAACTCTCACCAATTGGCTTGCTCTAGGTTATTAAGCTGAAAAGGAAATTAAATTGCCCATATGAGAGACAAAAAAAACAGGTAAAGAGGCGAAATACTACCCACTGATCATTACTTCATTCGGATGCTCGTAGGCATCTAAAAGCGGAGTATGCAGAAGTATGCATGTATCATTCCTGTCAGGTGCTGTATTTATAGGCATTTTTTAATTGATAAGTGGGTAAGCTTACCTGACCTAAAATGCCCTTTTACATGGAAGACCCAAACGCAGTCTAAATATGAAGTTCAGAGTCACACAGTAAGAAAATGGGAGCTATCAAAATCAAACCCTGAGCTATAGTCAGTAATTAATCATGGATACAATCTGGCAGTTCCACTGCAGTGATTAGTTGGGATTTTATCTCACTTTAAACAGACATAGCGCAGTTGAAAACTGAATTTATGTATTTGCTTGCATTAGTTAACTACACTGTCACACTTTTGGTATTTCCCAACAAGAAGAAAGTAACTAAATGGGCTTTTTTATTTATTTATTTATATATATATATTTTTTCCCCCTTTATTTTAAACATGTGTAGCATACTTTTTCTTTATATGTTATACATTTACCTGTTCGTACTTTTGCTAAAATCTACTCAATTCTTGAACTACACAGCTTCTAGAGAACAGATTAAAACGTAAAGGGGCTAAGAAGTCAGGTCACAGTTAGTATTTTCATTGAATGTTCTAACTGACAAAAAAGACTCTGCAAATGTTGGCACCACTCGCAAAACTAATGCAGTGTTCTACAAGCCTCAGCTTATAGACATGTTTCTTAACTTATAATGGAATGCTGGGCTATGTTAGTGAAGATATGAGGAAAAAAAACTAACTAGAAAGCTCAAGGGTATACTTTGAAGCAAAAATAGTCTCCAACTGACAATTAGAATGTTAAAACGCTAGAAGGCGATTTTCTGCCTTTTTTATTTTTTTACCATTCACTTCCTTCTTACTCTATACAACGCTCTCACATATTCCTGAAGAAATATTCAAGGAATGCCCTTTTTATTTTAGACAGACTATAAAGACTTGGATTTAATTTAATAAAATTTTGCATAGTAACTATTAATCAATATGTTAATAACTTTATAATAATAATGGCCTTTCATTTAAATGCTAATACTCTTGTGAAAGTTTAATTAAAGAAAGCTGGAATAAACAAAAGAAAAAAAAAACACACAACTCCAGCATCTGAAGATTCTATCAAACCACAACCATTAAATATGTTAACATGCAGATTATGATACTTCCTAAATAAAGAGAAAACTAATTATGTAACTGAAGTGTAATGAAATTAAGGCTATGTATAAGAATCATACCTTAGTTAATGCTTTGAGAGAAATTTAATCATCAATGTCCTTAACATCAGTTTTTTGTTTTTTTTTCCTCACATCAGTCCAAGTGTTTTTTCCCGAGGTTCTCTTTAACGAGGTTGAATTTGACCAGTCCATTTCATCTGGTAGTAGAATTATATTGTTGTTTTTAATGAAGGAAGTGGCTTCTTCAATGGTGTTGAATGATCTCATGTCATTACTATGCTGAATTCTAATTTTGGCAGGATATGCAAGCCGTGCCTTTATTTTGTTTTGTTTTAAGAATTTCACTAAGGGCCATGTTTTCTTTCTTAGTTCCAAGAGTCTTGGTGAATAGTCATTATCAAATCTTATTTGGGATAGCTTGTAAATGACTGGGTTTTTTCTCCATGCAGTTCTCAATATCAGTTCTTTGTCCATAAATGACAGAAATTTAACCACTATAGATCTTGGAAAAGATTTAGTTGAGGCAGAAAGTGGTTTTCCGATGGCTCTGTGTGCTCTTTCGATTCCATAAGACAAGCCTTCTTTCAGCCCTAATATTTCAGGTAGCCATGAGTTCAAGAATGAAATGATGTCTTCCCCCTCGGTCTTCTCCGGGACTCCAAAAATTCTTATGTTTGTTCTTCTTTCCCTATTCTCCATATCATCTATTTTATTTATTAGCCAAGTATTTTGTTGTAAAAGAAATTCACTATGAAGCTCTTCTTCTTTTAGCCTTCCATCAATATCATTTAGAGATGACTCAATGTCAGTTATTTTTAATTGGTGCTGCTGCAGAATTTCTTTAAAGACTTCAGTTTGTTTTTGGCAACTATCTTTAAGGTTTTCTAGGTTTTCAGTAAACCTGTCCATCTTCAGAGATAAGTCTTGAAGAGTAGTTGATATCAGCTGGATTTCTTTCTTCAGAGAAGAGTCTGAGTGAGAATTCTTAGAGTTACTCATAACTAGACAGCTTAGTTAGTCTTCAGGTTTTTTTGACAGGAAAATTTCGGATTTTCTTCTCCAAAGTTGGTAATTCTATTGTTAGTAGTTTCACATATCAGATTTGTCAAAAATTACTTAGTAAAAATAAAATTTTCCTGTTATTACTAGTATAAATATAAGGAGCTCAAAAACTTGCTGCTATCAGTTAGGCATTAGGCTCCGCCCCCCCTGCGCACTGCTATCTGTAGAGCAACTCAGTTGTGCATTTTGAGGCATTGACACAGGATTCTACCCCTAAACCTCCACATTATTTAGCTGATTCCACTAGTCCTACAGCAGAACCTGGTACTTCTACCCACTCCCCACCACTACTGCTTAATACACCTGTCATAATGGACGGACAGTTTATCACAGCTTTTCCAGCCAGACTGACTGACATGGGTATCCTGTGGTAATGTAGCAATTGCCTCATGTATACTGACAACCTTTTAATGCTAAAACATAAAACACAATATGTGAGAGATGTATCTCAACTATGAATCTGTAATCAATGCTCTCTCTCTCTCTGTCTCTGTCTCACATAACAACAAACTAGATATTAAACAGGTTGTTAGCACACACACTTCACCTCTTCCACAAACCAAGCACATAACTCATAAACCCACATATGCAGAGGTACTCACTAGAAGTTTACCAAAAGAGCCGGGACCTCGCAAGCACAAACCTTCTGCATACAATACAGTCCCAACAGAATCCACTATGCATAAAAACATAAGTATCAGTGTCTCACTCATAGGTTCATAGGTTGGTACTAGGCTATTGGCCCTAGGGCTTATACAAGCCTAGCCATAACAATTCCCTGGCTATTTCTTCCCACACTGATGACTCAGTAAGGCCTAAGGTAAAACACCTCAAAACCAAATGTCTCAGTCATAGGTGACTCCATAGTGAGACACATAGATGTCCCATTCACCAGACTGGACAAGGAGAAGGTCACAGTCAGCTGCCTGTCAGGAGCCAGAATTCACCAAATCATGCACGCACTCAACTCTCTTAACAACAAACAATGTTATGACTCTGTCATGGTCCATATTGGAGTGAATGACGTGAGATGTACCTCACTAAACTATATGAAGAGACTATGTGTCCCAGGCAGGTGTGTCCCTAGCCCTAGACAGCATTCTTCCATTCAGTCAAGATGATGCCTCAATACAAGCAAAAAATTATTGATTTCAACAACTGGATTACCTTCTGGTGTCATTCCAGGAGGATCCAGTATCTTTCATCCTGGGATGATATAGTCAACAGAGCACGCTGCTTTGCCAGAGATGGTCTTCACCTGTCACTTCTTGGCTTTCGGTTACTGGCAAAGTTGCTTGTCTCCCTCATTGTGCCTTTTTAGACAATGTCATAAGAATAATATTCCCAATGTAAAAATATCCTGTAGAGACAAACTCAAAGTTATGCTGCTTAATGCTAGGAGTTTCAGTCAAAAACTGCACTCACTGGAAGCACTCCATACTATGGAAGATGCAGACGTCTGTGCAGTCACAGAGACATGGTTCAAGGCCACAGAGAGTACTCCGGCCATGCAAGGCTGCAATGCCTTTCACACGTTCAGACCACAAAATGAATGCGAAAGAACGAAAGGAGGAGGTGTATGCCATCTGCCCCCGTGACACATTTGTGTCTTCTTCCTTCACGGTATCATTGGCAATTACTCTATCTACTCTTTTTAGGCTTTCTCTTCCTCCTTGTACCTACCTCTTCTACCCCTTTTTCAGCAGTAATCTGTTTCATATTTTCTTTACATCATGCCTTGCAAACTGTTTTATCTGGTATTTGCTGCTTGTATGCCTATTAATTCTGTACTGTATTGAGATTTTAATGTATCTATAGTTACCCCTGTATTTTGTGTCATGTTACTGAAGTTTTCTGTGCTTTGTGTTACCTATGAATAATATTTGTTCATTATGGAGATTTTGCTCCCTGGGCCTTCGCTGAAAAAGGGCACAAGCTCAGTCAGACACACCCGGTTAACAAATGTCAAAATAAAATAAATAAATAAAAATAAATACACCTCAAGACTGGTTAAGCAGTATGACTCCCTAGAGTTACTCCAAGTCCAACTAACTGCAGGAAAGATCCTCCTTCCACATCATTGTTAGCTATAAGTCTCCCACCATGAACCATAAAAACCACACTGCTTGCCTGGACCTATTTGAATCACTCACAACACAGCCAAAATGTCTGGCCTTGAGTGACTTTAACTATCTTTCCATCGAATGGGAAACATATATGAGTACAAACATGCTCACCCTAAGGTTTCTAGACTTTGTTAACACAAATGCTCTGGACCATATAGTCTGCACCCCTACAAAGGAGTTTCAATGTTCTTGACCTAGTATTCACCAACATGGAGGATCACTGCACCGTCCCATGTGTGGGAACCTCCCTGGTAAAGTCTGATTATAAATCAGTCTTGTTCAAAGTAACAATCATACCTGACCCCCTCCTCAAGGAGCAAAAAGGTTGAACATTTTCTCCAAAGCAAACTATAGCATCCTGAGCGATGGCATAAATAGATTCAAATCCCCTGCCAACTCAGACAGCAATGACTCCTATATGGAGGTGTACACAAATGCCCTGTATAAACACCTGTACAAATGTATAGACTCAGCCGTACCAGAACAGATCAAAACAAGGTCCTCACAAAAAACAAGCCATCCTGGTGGACATCTAGCATAAATAGGTTATACAACAAGAGAAAAAAAAACTACTGTCAAAGAACAAGAGGTAACAGTCTCAGCAGAGGAGGAACCCTCTCCACAGCTTGAGCAAGCAAGTTAGACATCTTGTAAAGTCCCCTAAAGCTAATTACAAAACTAAATTAGCATCCCTAACTCAGGATAATCACAAGGCATTCTTTAGCTATGTCCAAAATCTAAAAGGGAAGACCCAGCTTTGTGCAAAATTAATAGTGGACAGTTCCACTCATACTGAACCTGAGGACATCGCCAACCTGCTAGCAAACAGGTTTGGCAAAAACTTCACCACCCCTGTCCCCACCAGTCATACCCCAAATCATACCTGTCACCTGTTGTAGAATAGTGTGTGTGTGTGTTGTACCTTTAAGAAACGTTTCACGGTTGGCACATGCATATAAATAGCAAGCACGTGCTAGCTTCAGTGCCATTTTGAGAGTGCAGCCAGAGAGTGAGCATGTATGAGTATAATAGATAGTTTGTTTATAAGTTTGTCTAAGTTAAAGTTATTAAACCTCAATCTTGATGTGTTTGTACATAATAAAGCTGCTTAAACAGAACCCTCAAAGACTCATCTATCTTATCCTAACTAGACGAATGACATGGTGTCAAAACCAGGATTCCAGAGACTGCTTTTCAGAGCTGCGGGGTACAGAGATCACGGTGAAGGTAAACTAAGAGAAATCAGCACGAAAAAGGGCCAGAAATGAACCAAAGGTAATAAAAACTTGCACAAATGATTTATTTTATAAAAAAGATAAAACAGAGCATTACAAGGGGGCAAGCCACATTATTAAACAAGCAAGAGACACAAAAGGTTTATTAATTAAACAAAATGTTTAAAATTGAGATGTTTGATAAAAAGATTATCAGAAAAGCAGATAAGGGGTCTGGAATTATCTCAGAATTGCAAAATGAATATGTTTAAAGCAAAACGGGCATGTTTAGAGTAAAACAAGCACAAGAAAAGTACAATGGGCATGGAAAAAGATTAAATGAGGAAAATGAATATAAGGGCAAAAAGGGTACATTAAGCATAAATAAAGCAAGGTGACCACATGTGTTTTGCCAAAGTACTGTGTTTTGGCATAACTACTATTTCGCATTGTATTCAGGACATAACTAGAGTTATCCAAAGTATCTGAAAGTGTGTAAAAGTGCTTACAGTGTATGTTTATTACTGTGCATTTATTCCACAAAGTTTATCGGTGTGCAAAGTGCAACTATTTGATGAAGTACAGTCAAAATACAGCAATTTTGAAAAGTTTCTTGTGCTGGGTGTGTCTATTCACAAAGTGCCACCTTTACAGAGGGTTTCTTGCACTGTAAAGAGTTATTTAGCAAAGTACAGCCATTTTGGGAATGTTTCAGTGTGCTGTGTACTGGTTATTTGCAAAGTGCAGTTACTTTGAAATGTTTCTTACTCTGAGCTTATTCTGCCCAGTTCATTCGCACAGTGCAGTTATTTTGAAATGTTTCTTTCTGTGATAAGAAGTGATTTCTTACAGTATAGGTGCATAAGTTCATAGGATGATACTAGGCTATTGGCCCAGAGGCCCTTATAAGCCTAGCCAAAAATTTTGCATATGTTCCCACAAAGTCAGCACCTGTTTCCCCTGTCCATCAAGGACACAGATGGGATCCCAGGGGTGTATCTTCTGTTTCCCCATCTACTCATCCAGGTTCCTCTTAAAGAGGGCTAGTGAGGTACTCTGTTGACATGGAGAGGGAATCTATTACACAGACTGGGGTGTCTTTGGGACACAAATCTATCCCGCCAACAAGTTCTATTAATGTCACAGACCCAGTTGAGGCCTTGCTTGCAGGTTGTGCAAGTGGAGTTTGACTTACAGATATGCAGCAACTCCATCAAGGCTGGGTCTAAGATGGCCTTGTATGCCAAACACAGGTCACCTCTGAGCAGTCTGTATGAGAATGAGTAGAGGGACAGGGCTTTTAGCCTATCTGTATAGGATAGGTGTTTGAGACCCTGGATTTTCATGGTAAGGAACCTCTGTGGTCTGTCCAGCTGCTGCATGTGCTTGGCAAAATACATGCCGAAGGAGGCATTGTACTCAATAATGGGTCTGATAAGGAAGGAGTACAGGGATGTTATGACCTCCTTGTTCCTGGATGAAATACCCTTCCTTATGAGGTGAGCCATGTAGAAAGTCTTCCATATAATGGAAGCAACGTGGTGATCAAAAGTCAGGTTGCTATCGACCTGGGTACCCAAGTCCCTCACGACTGATTGCGTGCTTAGTATGTTGTTATTAATGTGATAATTAGTGGAGACACCATTTTCCCAGAAGGGGATAATGATGCATTTCTTAGCATTAATTTTCAGGCCATGCTTTTGGCACAAGTCATTAGTTTGGATAAGGCCCTCTTGGGGGATGTTCACATTACTAGTGGGTACAGAGAGTACAGTGATTTCAAGAGTATTACAGTGCCCAAGAGACTTATTTCAGAAAGCTCAGTTATTCAGAGGCTTGTTGTGCTATTAGGCATAGTTACAAATACTGGCATAAATTTTTGGCATATGTATAGGTGTGTGTGTTCGTGCATACCTGAAAAAGCCTTCACTGATATGTGCTAATATGGCAGACGGATTTCGAAAACCATCACCATTGGTGTTTGATCAGAATATTGCAGAGAATTTGAGAATATTTGAGCAAGAGTATGATATTTTTATACAAGCATCTTATTCTAACAAAGATGCATGCACCAGGGCTTTCATTCTGCTAAACCTAGATGGGTCAGAGGCCATTGAAAAAGACAGTTCATCTGTGTATCTACCAGTAGTATATGAGGGAGAAGGTGAAAACCATCATATTGTTGTACAGGCTGAATCAAGGGAAGCCCCCAGTGTTTGAAGTGCAAGTTCAGGGAAATGTGTAACTCCCAGACAAATATTACATTAGAGAGGCATTTGTTCTACACAAGAGATCAGAAACCAGGGGAAAGTTTTGCAGCTTATATAACTCAGAACCACTAGGTAATCACACGAGGTGAACAATAACAAAAATAAAAAAAAGAACTAAAATCACAACACCAGGGGGCTACGGAAAACGGGTTTATTAATAATTAAAATTAAGACTTAGCGCTTTTGCCCACAGTCACAAAGGCATCATCAGAGTCAATAGTAAAATATCCTAAATTCCTTAAATAAGTTTCAGTCATATGACTACCCCAATCAATTAATTAATTTAATTAAAACTTCACACTTTCATTAAAGAAACCTTGTCAAAAAGTAAAAAATATTTAATAACCTATCTAATGCCTTATTCATAAGAAATATGAAATTTAAAACAAAAGTAAATAAAAAATTGTCAAAGAAATCCAAAACAGCTCTCATGTTAACAGCTCATAAATGATCCAGTAAGAACAAAAAATATGTATATAATTTTAATTTCAAATTTGCTTAGATCTAAGTTTCAATGAACTGATAATAGAACAATAGTCATTAATTCCTGGGAACACTGTGGCATTGAGTCTCAATTGCCACATGGTTTCCCTAAGCTCTCACAAAGTGTTCTGATCACCACCTCTGTCATTATGCTTCATTCTGTCAATTATAAATAATAAACATTTCTTAAAACCAGTACATGTCATGTTATGCTAAATAAAGCGTTGGTTGTCTTTTTGTTCTTAATGTCCCTAAGGTGTTCGGACAATCTATCTCGTAATCTCCGGGTGGTCTTCCCTAAGTAGAATTCCGAGCAACTACCACATAGTGCTATATAGACCACCATTTTTGTATTGCAATGACTCTGACCTGGGCACTGTATTGTCCTTTGGTATCCATCAATCACCACGTATGGACCCTCGTGTACAAATCTACAATATGTACACGTTACATTTACTCGTTAGTGAATTATAAGATCTGCCCTGGTCGTCCTTATTCATTTTAAAAATTTCCTTTAAGTTTCTACCCCTACTGTAAGTTACCACTGGTCATTTGCCCAGTTTACTTTTCAGTTCACTAGTAATGGTCAAGTCCCAGCAATCATTAATCACTGCTCTTATTGCGGCAGCATCCTGGTTAAAAGGTAAAACCATTATTTTATTTAGAGGCAATGACTGAGCTGTACCTAATACTGTCCCCTTATTCACTGACAATATTGGTGTGTACATTTCCAGTCAGTACCTTCTCATTTCGTTCCTAATTTTTAACAGTAGCTTAAGTGGGTATCCCCTGTTTTTAAATAAACCAATTAAATTGGACATCTTGGCTACAAACACTTGATCATCACTTACTAATCTAGAAAGACGTACCATTTGTTCTTTTATCACCCCCTTCTTTTGGTGGAGTGGATGGCAACTGTCAAAGTGTGGTAACATATTTGAGAAAGTTTTCTTTCTATAAATACTAGAACACAAATCCTTGGTCTGTGTGTGTTTATAGTGTAAAATGCCCAAAAACTCTATCTCCTGCACCCCAATCTTATGTGTTAGTTCAGTGCTGTTGTTAATATAAGTAATAAAATATTCTATCTGTTCAACATTTATGTTTATGGTGATTTCCAACAAGAACACAACTGGGATCTGTAATGCATCAGGAGCTTCAGGATTTATTTGATCAAACAGGTATGGAGATTATGCATATTATAATACACGAAAATGAACGTAAGCTAAAAAGTTTAGAAAAAAAATTACTGACTTGAATGAGATATAAAGTACAGCTTATATAACTGACCTGAGAAACAAAGCTAAAATGTGTCGGTTTGGTGACCTAAAAGATGAGTTGATAAAGGACAGGCTTGCGTGTGGTGTTAAGTGCTGCAGTGAGAAAGATTTTGCTTTGTGACAGTGATTTAATGCTGAGAAAAGCTATTGAGATTTGTCCAATCCATGAAGTTACAGAAAGGCACACAAGTATGCTTGCAAGTGATAAGAGCATGGTTTCAGCAGGCACCAGAGCAGATGTAGACAGCATGCAACACATGGCTTGCAGAAGCAGGCCTAAGCACATGGCACCTGCAACCCTGGTTTTTCAAAATGGTCTCTACAAAAGGCAGACTTCTTTATCTGACTGATACTTTATGTAGATCGCCCAGAAATACAACGGAACAACTTCATGCAGAGAATTTTGACTATGACATCATGGAAGTGCGTAATTTTTCTACCACAAGACTTGATGAGCTGAGAGCTCATGCAATGACTGATCCGATTTTTCAAAAGCTCAACCACTACATTAATGTTGGATGGCCTTCAAAGCAATCTAGTGTACCACCTGAAGTGCAAACTTATTTTCCTTACAGAGATGAGATGTTGATGGAGGATGGCATTATTTTCAAAGGTCCTAAAGCTGTTCTTCCTGCTTCCTTACAACATGAATATATCCAGATTTTTCATTGTGGTCACCCAGGTTCCGAATCTACCAAAAGAAGAGCGAGAGAACTAGTATTTTGGCCTTCTCCAGTAAAAGACATTGATAAAGTACTTTCTTCATGTTCAGTATGCAACAGTACTAAAACCACATTTGCAAAAAGGACCACTTCAGCTAAGTCAAGTTCCTGAACTACCTTGGTCAACAATAACCACTGATATATTGGAGTGGAACAATCAGCATTACTTTGTGCTGGTGGACTCTAATTCGAACTGGTTTGAGATTTATTTACTACCTAATCTAATGTCCACTGCTGTTATCACCAAGTTGAAACATCATTTCTCAGTCCATAGTAGTCCACACAAAGTTATTTCTGACAACGGTACTCAATTTACTAGTCAGTTGTTTCAGAAATTTGCAAAAGACTGGGACTTTGTACCTGTTATTAATAGTCCAGAATATCCACAGTCAAATGGACTGCCTGAATGTGCAGTACAGAGTGCATAGCAATTACCTGAGAGGTCAAAGCGTGGTAATACTGATGTCCTTTTGAATTTACTTAATCTCAGAAACATACCCCGTGATGATACTTGGCTCGCCTGCTCAGAGACTTCTATCCAGGCAAACCAGAACAACATTGCCTATTAGTTCCAGTTTGTTGAGGCCTAAAGCTAAGAACAACAGGATAATTAGAGCCCAATTATTCAGAAGGCATTCTTTCCAGAAGTCCAGCTATAATAAATAAAGCAGATTTCTTTGTCCATTGAAAGAAGGAGAGACAGTGAGGATACAAACGGCCAAAGGTTTCGACTGGATTGGTCAAGTAACAGGTATATGTACCAAGCCGAGATCCTACTTCATAGAATCTGAGGGTGTGGAGTACAGGAGAAATCACAGACATCTTCTTCCTGTACCAGAATCATTATCTTAGCATTGTTCCTGTGATACAGACTCTAGATCTCAGAGCAATCCAGACAATGTTCCTGTTGCCGAACGTGTCTTAACTTCTACTTCCATTCCTGATGATGCTCCTGATGTCCCTAAAGTTGAACATTCAGCAGAGACACTCCAATTGCTAGACCTAATTCTAATTTCTATGTCACAAAATTTGGTCATATTTCCAGACCTAGTGTGAAATACACAGCAACCTGGACATAATTGTCTATGTGTATTTAGTTCTGTATAATTGCATGACAAAGAATTATCTGTATTGATTGTATGTCAATTAATATCATCATTATTGCATGACTGATTTCTCAAAGAGGGAGGATTTAGAATAGTGTGTGTTGTACCTTTAGGAAGCATTTCAGGGTTGGCACGTGCATATAAATAGCAAGCATGTGCTAACTTCAGTGCCTTTTTGAGAATGCAGCCAGAGAGTGAGTATGTATGAGTGTAATAGTTAATTTGTTTATAGGTTTATCTAAGTTAAAGTTATTAAGCCTCAATCCTGATGTGTCTGTACATAATAAAGCTGCTTGAACAGAACCCCTAAAGACTCGTCTATCTTATCCTGACTAGACAAGTGACACCAGTCCTCTACCTAGTTTCTCCAAAGAGCAGGTCATAACTGCACTCTCCAAGGTCAAAAACACAGCCTCTATAGGACTGGATAACATCCAAGGCTGCTTACTAAATGGTCTAAAACAGGAGTTAGCAGAACCACTGGACACTTTCTTCAACCACAGTCTTAAATACTGGCTTTGTTCCAGCAGAGTGGAAAACAGCAACTGTAATCCCTTTGCACAAAGGGGGTCCTTCAACCAACCCTGGAAACTATAGACCCATAAGCCTAACCAGCCCTATCTGTAAAGCCATGGAGAGAATCATCATTGACCTTATCGACAAGCATATAGGAGACCTTCAGACTCTTGACCAGATCTTGATCAGTGTGGCTTTGTTAAGGGCAGATCATGCCTGTTAAAACTGATGGACTTCTTCAAAAATGTCACCAAAGCCGTGGATGAAGGCAAAACAATACATACTGCCTATCTCGACCTAGCCAAGGTGTTTGGCATAATCCCCCACTCAGGCATCATTAAAAAAACGTATGCAGCTGTGGATTAACCCATATGTTGTTAGATGGGTAGCCAACTGCCTCACCGACAGAATGCATACAGTCAAATTGGGGATTCCACCTCTACCAGCAGACCTGTTACTAGTGGTGTTCCACAAGGATCTGTGCTGGGCCCCATACTGTCTGGAATGTATTTCTCAGAAATCCAGGAGAATATAGATGGCCCATGGCTTACTAAGTTTGCTGATGACTGCAAACTGGATATAATCACTGAATCCCCCAACAATGTCAGCATACTACAAACTAGGCTTACACTGGTAAATGATTTGTGCCAAATCCACAGACTTAAACTTAAGACAAAAAAATATTTATCATCTCCTTTGGCAAAGAAGAAGTTCCCATAAACTACCATATTAATAATACTGACCTAAGTTCAAACCCATGGGTGAAAGATCTGGGAACACAGGTTGATAGCATCCTTAACTTTGCTCATCATGTGTCCACAGTGGTAAGGAAAGCATTCTACATTGCCCATCTCATAAGTAAGGGCATAGCATCCAAAGCTAAGGAGGTTATAACTCCCTTGTACTCTTCCCACATCAGACCACTAACAGAGTACAATGCTCTTTTCTGTATGTATCTCACCAGACACCTGCAGCAGCTGGAAAGACCTCAGAGGTTTCTCACCAAGAAAATTCAGGGCCTTCAATACATGATATACATGGACAGACTGAAGGCCCTGACACTGTACTCTGTATCATATAGATATAGAGGTGACTTGTGCCTGGCCTACAGAGCAGTCTCAAACCCTACCTTAATGGAAATAATGCACATCCGCAAATCAAATGGGACAAGATTCACTCAATCTAGGGACCTTAACCTAGCCTGCAACATTAACAGAACATGCTGGCGAGACAGATATGTCTCCCAGAGATTGTCACTCCTCTGGAACAAGCTCCCATTTCACATTAAACAGAGCTCCTCAATTACCCTATTTAAGTGTAACTTAGACAATTGGATGGGAAACCATAAATTTACCCCCCGGGGTTTCAACTATGTCCTTCTTGGACAGGGGCAGCCAGTGCTGATCTTAGATTTGCATTGCAAATATAGACTATACATCTTGATCCTTAAAGGAACAAGGGTAGATCATGGCTAGGCTTGTAAAGGCCCTAGAGCCAATAGCCTAGTAACCTCCTATGATCATATGGTCACTTACGAGATGCTTCAGTACAAACCCACTCATTACAGCCACTTTACTGACTATCAACACCTTTGATGACTAACTGCAATCAATATTCCATGGGTCCCCCTATTACCCACTAGTCTCCCCTGCAATCCCCTTCTGCTCTCCTTTCCTCTCCTTTCCCCTTATCCTGTAGCCACACCATTCAGACAGATTACTACTTTCTTGCTTTTTCATACTTTGTCATACTTTTTGCCTCCACTCTTCCCCATGCTTTGAACATGCTGTAACTAACAAGAACTCCACTGTAATTTCAAGTCTGGAGGAAGTAACTGAATTAAGACAGGGGTCTGCTAGCACCCCAGAAGTCACAGAGTTGTAGATGCACTGAGGTGCACCTTACATTTTTTTCTAACTTTTAACTTAATGATGATGATCTGGCCAAAAAAAAAAAAAAGTAAAAAAAATATATTCAGTCTTTCTAGAAATAGTGCCTGCCTTCCTTCTCCTCTAAAAATACACTTATCTTCTGTGTACCACTCTGGTGTTAGATTGGGATGAAAAGTAAAAGAACAAATGGCCAATGGCATATATTATATGGCTAAAAGTCTGCGAGAAGAAACCAAAGCACTTGGATAAAATCCACAAAAAAAAGGACTTGTGAAGGAAATGAACAGCCAAACACTCAACAGGAGAAGCAAGTGCTGTTATAGGGTAGCACTACTCAGTGCAACACTCTGCCCAATAATCAGTCGCTACCACAAATCCTGCCCAGACCAACACAGATAGCTACTTACTGAGTGCAATGCTGATACTTGTATGTTGCAGAAAGTGAAAAAAAATTCTGTGCACTACTTCTGCAAAGCCAGAATAATAAATGCTTATTTTAGACAAATGATAACGGAGTCACTCACTTTTATCCACAGACAACTGCTGTATTTAACAATTAAAGCCAGCTTTATCGACTGAACATGCCTCAGATATTGGATGTAATAAAATAAAAACAGCAACAACTGGACAGAGTAATTTGTTTTAACCCCCCCACACACACACAGATGTGACCATCATTTTTTTTCTACGTGGATCTCTTCAGTAATTTAACTACGTATGCACAAGCTGTAAATGATGCCATTTTCCCATCGATCTCTTCATTAGTTTGTCTATGTATGCACAAGTACTTCACTGAAAGCAAAATGAAACATTTCCCCCAATGACCCCTTCAGCAGAATATCCACATATGCACAAGTATTTCACTGACACCAAAATGAGTAATTTCCCCCCAAAATTCCTTAGTAGTTTATGTCTGCACACGCACTTCATTTGCATTAAAATAAATAATTTCCCCAAGTGATACCTTCAGTAGTTAGTCCATGTGTGCAGTCTCTCTCTCTCTCTCTCTCTCTCACACACACACACACACACACACACACACACACACACACACACACACACACACACACACACACACACACACACACACACACACACACACACACTTTAAGTACTAACTTCCCATATCCCAGCAGTAGCCCACATAGAGCCAGAAAAAGAAAATACTTTAAAATTAATAAACAAATCTTTTCCAGTGCTCATACATCCTCTTCTTACCTCTCAACCTCTCAATGCTAGAAATCTGGACCAAGCCAAAAATAATGGGGGGGGGGGCAAATGCTCAAAAATAGGAACAGATTTTAAACATTGCCCCTATAAACTTAGAAAATTGCTAGAATAACAGGTTTTACATGATTGTCTATTTTCTGAAGGATATGAAGTCTGAAACTTAAATATATGGCATTAGTTCATGGGTTCATAGGTAGATACTAGGCTATCGGCCCTAGGGCTTATACAAGCCTAGCCATAATGATTCCCTAGCTATTGCTTCCCACAAATATTTACATTCCTGGACCCCTGTCTACCAGGGCTACTGATGTGATCCCCGGAGTGAATTTCCTATCTCCCATCCAGTCATCAAGGTTCCTCTTGGAGGGCCATTGAGGTGCTCTGCCTGACATGTATGGGCAGCCTATTCCAGAGTATGGGGAGTCTCTGGGTCAGGAACCTATCCATCCAGCATGTTCTATTCATCGTGATGACAAGTTTAAGATCCCTGGAGGATGTGGCTCAGAGGGATTGGGATTTCTTTAAGTGTAGCATGTCCAACAACTCTGGATTTGACATGGCCTTGTATGTTAGCAGAGATCGCCTCTGAGTAGGTGATATGTGACAGAGTATAGCTGGAGTTTCTTTAGACGGTCAGCATAAGGCATCTGCTTTAGGCCTGTGATTCATTTTGTGAGGTATTTCTCCAGCCTTTCTAGTTGTTGCAGATGTCTTGTGAGGTACATACCAAACGGGGCATTGTATTTTATAATGGGTCTAATGAGGGATGAGTACAGAGGGATAATGACCTCCTTTTTCTGGATGAAAAGCCCTTAGTGAGGAGGTGTGCCATGTAGAAGGATTTTCTAACTGTTGTGGCTATGTGGTTATAAAAGGTGAGACCACTGTCCACCTGTGTCCCTAGGTCTCTTATCACACTTTCAGTGTTTAGTGCACTGCCACCTATGTGGTAGTTCACAGGTACGTGTTTTTTCCCAAAGGGGACAACTATACATTTTTTAGCATTTAGCTTGAGCCCATGGCTCTGACACCAGGCATCTGTTTTGGTAAGGCCCTTTTGTAGTATATCCACATAATTTGGGGATTCAGTAATGGCTCCCAGCTTGCAGTCATCTGTGAACTTTGTGAGCCAGAGTCCCTTAGTGTTGGCCTGTACTTCAGAGAAGTAGATACCAAACAAGAGTGGTCCCAGGACAGAACCCTGCGGTACACCACTTGTCACTTGTCTGGAGCTGGATTTGGAGTCGGCTTGGCGAGGTCCAGGTAGGCTGTGTGAACCACCTTACCCTCATCCATGGCTCTGGCAACTGATTCGAAGAAGTCGATCAGGTTCAGGAGGCAAGCTCAGCCCTTGACAAACCCAAACTGGGTGGGGTCCAGTGTTTGAAGGTTGCCAATGTCTTTGTTTATAAGTTCCATAGTAATATGTTCCATGGCCTTGCAGATCAGGCTCGTCAGACTGATGGAATAGTAGTTCTGGGGATCCAAAGTGGATCCCCCCTTGTGGAGTGGGATGACTGTAGCTGTGCACCACTCTGTGGGCACGAAGCCTGAGGTGCGGCTATGATTAAACATGACACATAGGTGAAGTGCCAGTTTATTTTGTTGTTCATGCAGTACACAGCCAGGGATGTCGTCTGGTCCCATGGATGCTGTATTCTTGGCTTTGGAGAGTACAGTTTTTACCTGAGTGGCCGTGATTACCAGAATTTGGCATTCTTTCTGTATTGAGATGGGCCATTTAGAGGGTGAGATGGGGGTGAAGTTGGCACTGAATCTATCTGCCAGGATATTGGCAATATCCTTGGGATCAGTATATCTAGTGACATTCTGCTGTAGTAGCTTCAATCTTCAATGATTTGCCATAAAACCACAAATTTTATGAGGAACAGACTAAAAATATGAAGCAAAACTCTGGACATTCTGCGAAAATCTGGACAGTTAAGGGGTATGATCGTCTTCCACGTTAACTACTTCCTTCTTCTTGGCTCAAGCTGCCAATAGGAAGGGTTCCTCTCTGCATCATGCAGCGACTTGCCAAATGCAGCCGATCAAACCCAATCAATCATTTGGAAGTCTAATGCCAGCCTTTTTCCAAAACAGGCTGGTAATTTTAAGAAGCTGATTTTTTTTCAGTTCTCCTTGGAACAGGACTCAAAACACAACAGAAAGTCAACTATTATCTTTAATTTAATAATAATAGTTGACTTTCTGAGTTACCACATTTCTGTTTTGTTTCTGTTTTTAGCTGGGAAATCTGCAGCCCAGCAACCCTGTACTATGAGCCACTCCATCTAAGAATGGAGTTATGAATCAAAAGAAATTTCCCTAAGCTGGTTTATGAGTGCTAGACATGGGGGTGATTTGTTGTCAGTGGCTTGGTGATGTGGGTGGTGCAGTGAGTGGATGTTCTAAGTGGCTTACGTTGATGCTTAAACTTGAGTATTAGGAGGCTTTGGTAAGGATTTGTAATGGCATCAGTGCAAGGCATTTTTGTGCTGTCTATATGAGGATGTTAAATTAGTATGGATGGATGGTGTGAAGATGTGAAGCTCACTGTATGCTGTACACTGGTAGAGGAATGCCTCCAAGTTCACAAGGTAATTACACCTCATAGTCAGAATCTACAACGTTGAGCAGGAGTTCATTTTCAAGGAGCATGAGGACGTTTCTATATTCATTTAGGATACTAAGTGTTACAAAGCTGGTATTGGGAAGGGGGCTGGTTGTCTGCCTCTCTATAGTGCCTCGCGTTATTCAGTGCTAAACTCTATAAGGAGAGTGAAGCAAGACTAAGGGAATATTAATACAAACAAGAAGATAAAGGGACGAGTAATAACACTGAAGTGGTGGATGCTTGGATACCCATGTTAAAGAACAGGATCCAGTGTCTCTCTTTAGAGCAGCAGCACACACTTCAGTGCAGTCAACTGCAACTTAGTGCAGATCTGTACAAGTGGATTTGGCCTTGAGCACAGCTGCACCTGGATCCCACAGTATGAAGGAAGACAGTTGGGTAGAGCTGATTTAAGAGAGGAATTTATGTTACCAATACCCATTGCCCAGCTATAATACACATGGCTCTGAGCAGTAAACAGAGATCAAGAAAAGGGAAGGAACCAATCAAAAACAGCTATAAATCTGAGCCAGTAGTGCTTAGCTGCCTAGAAGTAGCAGCAAGTCATTAGAATAATCACTATTCTCTCCAAGATGACACCATACCAGGCCAGAACAGACTACTTTTTGGTTAACTATAAATAATACAGTGATTGAAGTTAAAAAAGCATATAAAATGCTCAGAACAGTTAAAAAGGGCAATACAAGCAAGGTGATTTAAAGTGAATAAAGTGCAACAGACAAATGTACTGTCCCTTTGTGTCTGAAATGCAGCAGAACTTCAGAAACTACTTTTCTCATCTTTCAATCAGGCTTTCTGCAGTCCTACTATGTAGACACAACAGTGCATATCAATCAATAGCAACACATTAGAAGTCTGTCTCAATACTGAAACACAGCTCCAGAGCTAATCTGTTTTTATATTCTACCACCAGAAAAAAATAAACAAACAAGCAAAAACAAACAAACAAAAAAAAAACAGTAATTTAAATTCAAAGCAAGATCACTGAAATCAGCTAGAAACAGTACAGGCAGTATTAGTAAATTCAATTTACTTGTTTGTGTTTAAATTCAATATTGAGCAAAATCCAGCAAAAGACACAGTATGATGGTTTTGGTTCCAGTATCAGCCAGATCTGGTTTAAGCCAATAACAAATTGGAGTCTTATTTATCACAATGGAAGTCAGACAGAAAAGACCTTTTCTGAAGTCATAGCGGTACATAAGACACACCTCTCCTTATGGTGGGTATGCCCACATCAGTGGTGGTGTGCATGTCAGATGCTGTGTAAGATGGCTATAGATCAGTGTGTATATTGTACCTAGTCAGGTACTGTAGTCAGAAAGGACATGCATATAAGTTACTGAGCCTGTGTGAGATCAGTGCCAATAGTCATTCAGTGTGAGTGCAAGCTTGAATGGAGATGCACATGTGAGTGTGTTAGAAGTAATGAGTCAGTCAGTAAGCTTATGAAGTTCAAAGTATATGTTCCAGTTACAGCTCCTGATGAGTTTATGTATAATAAATGATTTGAACCCATCTTGTGCCTCGAATACATGAGACATGTGACATGGTGTCAGAATGAAATCCGAAGTTGAAGCAGCTCACAAACCATTAGGCACTCAGTTAGAAGTGGAGTAATATACAGGAGCAAACTCGCAAACAGGTAGCAGTTATTCAAAGGTACGTAAACTCGTTTTAAATGATTTTCAGTTGCCAAACACGTGACATAGCATTCAAAGTGTTCAAAATAATTTCCAAGATATTTGAAATGTCCAAAATAGTTACATAATGGCTAAAGTGTTTGAAATAATCTCTGAAGTGTTTAAAATGCTCAAAAAGATTAAAATGTCCAATTTGTTTTGCAATGTACAACTTTTTCACGGTACCTAAGAATTTTCAAAGTGCCCAAGGTGTCCGGAGTGTTCGAGATATTTGCGGCTTTTTCAGAGCGATTGTTGTGCATTTGAACAAAATTAAAAGTACCAGTTCTATACTTATGTTTAAAAGAAATTTGTTGTTATGGCAGAGGGATTTTGTAAACCTGAACCGCTGGTGTTTGATAATAATATTGCTGAGAACTGGCAAATGTTTGAGCAAGAATGTGATATTTTCATACAGGCTTCATTTTCTGATAAGGTCACACGTACAAAAGCATTTATACTTCTCAATTTAGCTGGCTCAGAAGCCATTGAGTGAGATCATTTGTGTATGCACCTGCTGTGTATGCAGGGGAAGGGAAGAAATGTCATATCGTGATACAGCCTGAAATGTGGGAAGACCCTGAGTGCTTAAAACATAAATTTAGAGAAATGTGTAACCCTGAAATGAATATTACAATGGAAAGGCATACGTATTACAGAAAAAATAAAAAGCTTGATGAAACTATTGCTGCATATATTACCGACTTAAGAAATAAAGCAAAAACTTGCAGATTTGGTGATCTAAGAGCTGAGCTGATAAAAGACTATATGTGGTGTTAATAATGATGCATTGAGAACGATTTTGCTTTGAGATAGTGAATTAACATTGAGTAAAAATCCCGCGGTGGTGGTGCAGCGGTAGCGTTGTCACCTCACAGTAAGATGCTGTCCGGTTCGATTCTCAGCTGGAGCGTCTTCTGTGTGGAGACATGTGTGAATGGGCGTACCTTCATTGAAGGTTGTGCATCAGGGCTGGTAACTCGGCACATAAAAATCAACTACCAATCATTAGCGGACCGGAGTTCTGCTGTGGTGACCCCTAACCGGGAAAAGCCGAAAGACACAAACAAACAAACAAAACCATAGAGATTTGTCAAATATATGAGGTGACAGAAAAGCACACCAATATGCTCATGAATGAGAAAAGTATGTTTGCAGTATCTGCTAGTGCAAATGTTGATAGTGTGAACAGAAAGTTAAGATGAAAATGAAATATAAACCGAAGGGTGCCACCCCCCAATCTCATTGCTAACTGTCACAATTGTGGAGGCAGTCATGAACCTAAATGGGAAAAGTGTTTAGCTTTTAGTCAGCAATGTCAAAAATTTCAAAAGTGGAACATTTCAAAAAGCTTTGCAAGTCTAAAGTGTTGCAGACTCAAATTAAAAGAGAGTATCTGAAGAAGCAAGTAAATTAGATAGAAACTCTGAGGGATGTGAACAAACTTTTTATGTTGATGGTGTCTCTCTGTGATTGATGAAACAGTAAATACAGTAGATTATCAGTTGTCAGTAAAGAGTGAAATATTTTGTACTATACAAATTAATGGGAAACCTATAGAGCTTAGAGTAGACACTGGATCTAAGTGCAATGTTATATAAACACAAACATTTGCTAAAATAAAAGCTGGTGAGAAACTTGGTTCAGCAAAGTGTGCAAAGTTAGTTGCTTATGGTGGTGAAGAGATTCAAACTGATGGCACAGCAGTTCTTTAATGCCATTCTGCTGGAAACAGGTATGATTTGCAGTTTTACATAGTCAAAAGACGTGCAGTCACTATTAGGCTTCAAAGACAGTCTGAGAATGGGACTGATTTCATTTAATAAGGAGGTTCACCATGTAAGTATGAGTAACAGTGATAGTTTTACACAGATATTTTTAGTGAATATGCTGATATTTTCAAAGATGAGCTTGATAAACTTCCAGTCACATATTCCATGAAGTTAAAACATGAAGTCCAGTTGTCAGAACAGCACAAAAGATTCCAGAGCAATGTAGAGTAAAGTAAAAGCAGAATTCGACAAAATGGTGCATTTAGGTGTCCTTACTCCAGTAGCAGAACCAACTGAATGCATATCCTCCATGGACGTAGCTCATAAGAAAAGCCCAGTTGATATTCAAATATGTATTGATCCAAGAGATTTAAACAAAGCACCTAAGTTTCCTCATCATCCAATGTGTACAGCAGAAGAAGTAGCCTCTCTTATGCCAAATTCCACTGTTTTCTTAGTCTTAGATGTGGAAAGCTCTTTTTGGCAAATGTTGCTGCATCTCAAATCTTCATTGTTAACTACATTCAGTACACCATTTGGTTAGCTACAGATTTTTAAGAATGCCATTTGGACTCAATTCTGACAGTAAAGTCTTTCAATGTGCCATGGAACAATTTTTTTTCTGGTTGTCCATGTGCTGTTATAGTGGACATCATTATTGTTGGAGGTGACGGTGAAGTCGAACATGATAGAAATCATAGGAAAGTTCTAGACCATACACTTGAAGTAAATCTTAAACTAAATCCTCAGAAATGTAAATTCAAACTGAAAGAATTTACTTATGTGGGTCATTTGTTTACTAGTACTGGCTTACAACCAGATCTATCTAAGCAAGCAACAATTCTTGAAATGCCAGTTCCAGAAAATGTCACATGTTTACAACATTTTCAAGGTATGGTCAACTATTTAGGAAAGATCATCCAGACTTGAGTGAACTTTCAGCCCCATTACGTGAGTTGACACTCAAAAATGTAAACTAGTCCTGGGTGGAACAACACCAAAGAACATTTGATATTCCAAAAGAGAAACTTGCCAGTCCACCCAAATTGAGATGTTACGATGTTCACAAACCTGTAACTCTTTCTTGTGATGCTTCCAAGTACTGTCTTGTCACATCATATATTCAAAAAGGCATAAATGGGGGTGTGTGGCCAGCATGAAACAAAGATAGCAGGATTTCTTTGCTGCTCTGCTACCAAAGATATATTTCTGACAGGAATGTTTTTGTTCAAACAATCCTATATAATTCAAACTAATGAATTTCAATATCCCTTGGTGTTATAAAGGATTATTTCAAGAAAAAAAATGGAAAATCTAATAACTTTTCTGTCAAAAACTGTGCAAAAATAATTTCTTTCACTGTATCTGGCAGCAACATGAGCTACACTAAGGCAGCACTTCAGGATTCTTCATGTAAGAAAGAGCTTCAGTCACTTTTGTCTCATATTCAAGAATTACCATTAAAAATGAACAGATTAGACAATAAAATTGATGATTCTAAGAAAGATTGTTCCAAACAAATGGAACAAATTAATGATGCTGTTCAGGTACAGAAAAATCAGATCTCTGGCATCAAAGAATCCCTTAATATTATGGATGGAAGGCTAAATGAAGGAGAAAACAACACTGGATTTTTATTGCAGCAAAATAAAATCTTGTCGGCTAAAGTAGATGACCTTGAAAATAGATCTCAAAGGAATAATATTCATATATTTGGACTTCCTGAAGGTACTGAAGGTAACAATATGATTTCTTTTTTAACAGCCTGACTTCCTAAAACTTTAGATCTCCCTGAAGTTCTCTTTTTTGGGATAGAGAGAGCACACAGGTCCCTAGGTAAACCTGCTGCAAAACCTGGTTCTTCTCTGAGATCTATAGTAGTGAAATTTATTTAATCTCAAGACAAAGATTTGGTACTTAAAACTGCATGGGCTAAGTCACCACTTAAATATGATGGAAATATTGTGTGTTTTGGCAATGACTACTCAACAACAGTGATGGCAAAAAGAAAACAATTCCTTCCACGTGTTAGACAACTTAAAAAGAAACAAATAAAAGTACATTTATTGTTCCCGGCCAGACTAAAAATTTTCCTTACAATTGTGGTTAAACTCCTTGAATATATTGACCCTGCTTTGTCATTTCTACAAACAAATAAAATTCTTGAACAAACAGAGCAAATGGATTGAAGTAATATATCCTTGAAGAGGCATATAGATTCAAATGGACGCAAGATAAATGAGAAAAAGAAAAAATATATAAGGGGACAATGAATACATTTTCCTTTTTCTTTTCCCTTTCTTTAATCCTTATTTACAAGAAAAGTAACATGATGTTAAAGCATGCTTTTTCCCTTTTTGTAAACAAGCACAATTTTAGTTTTATATAAAACTTTAACAATAAGGGAAGAAACAATAACATACTCGGTTACAACATAAATAGAAACTCGACTACAAGTAAATTGACTGCATGTGAAATGTAATTTAACTCTTTTCTGCATTATACTGATTTATTTTACAATTAATTGACAATATCTTTTTATGAGTTGGAACAAAAAGGTATACATTCTTTAACAAAAACATTCAGTGTTTATATTAATGTACAAGTTGCAGGTTTCTGTTTGAAATTGCATGCTTAGAAGATACTGCATATTTTATTTCTGAAATAGAAAAGACTGCAATGTGACACATAGTTGAACTCAACATTTGTTTATCTTATATAGTTGCTGTTATAGGCTTAAACACAGCATATATTGTTAGTACTTACTGTCTTGTTTTTCTTGATGCTTTTGGGAAAATTAACAACAGTGTTAATTTCTATCTGTTACTTGAACACTGTGTTATACAAAATACCACCACCATCACTTTAATATAAAATGAATAGAAATTATCCAAAGTAAAAACTTGCTAGGGTAATATTTAAAAGAAAGCTTTGTTAAAACTAATAATTGCATTCTAAGGCTGCCTGGAAAGTCAATATACAGTTTTAGATAATAAGCTATTGATTTTGCTAGACACAGTGAAATGTGAAGTAGCGGTGGTGGGGAATATAGTTAAAGAAGTGCCTTTTATGGTTGTTTAGTTAAAAAGAGGTTTTAGTATATTAAACAACCTTAAAACTCTCTACTTGAGTGAAAGACTGAGCTTGCTGTTGTATGGAATGAAAATTATTGCTATTTGAGGGCTGTATTTATGCAAAGCGCTTTAGTGTGGTTTAGAAACTACGCTCCTTTCTCTCAGGCTTAAGCTTTCTTCTTTCACTAGAATATGTGAAGCTTTTGAGGTGAAAGGCCTGAGATAACTTGAACAAACTGACAGAATAGAAGATCTATCTTTCATAACAATTGATAGAGCAGATATTACTGTAGTAGAAGCTGAAGATTCTTCAGAGCTGGTCACAAAGATATTCTTGTAATTGGAGATTCAGTTATTAGATGAACTGATATTTATATTTTCAGAGAAGATAATGAACTTTGAGAGTGTTATGCTTGCCAGGAGCAAAAATAGAAGATATGAGACAAGCCTTGGAATGCCTTAATGTAAGGAAGTATGGATCTGTTTTTATTCATGCTGGTATAAATGATGTCACCTGCAAGGATTCTCTGACTGTTAGTAGGGAACTGACAGCCCTCTTAGATAGTATAGTTTGTACTGGTGTTAGGATGTATTTTTCACAAATCACCTATAGAAAGGATAGTCAGGTCACTGTGAATGAAAAGATTTTTTGAGTAAATACCTACATGGAAAAAATGTCCTGTTTTAAAAAATGGAAATGTGTAGAGCATCCAAGCCTAGTTTTGGGAACACGTGTTCAGACAGGATGGTGTGCATCTGTCAAGATTAGGGAAGAGAATTTTTTTATTGGAAAATTTGCTACGTTCCCCCAAGATTGATGTTGTAATTGTTTGTGAAACTTAGTTAAAGAATAACAACTGGCAACCAGTTCTGTCAGGGTATAAATGTTTTTACTGTAACAGACATTCTAACAACAAATCAGGTGGAGGTTTTATGAATGGGATTAAAGATAGCTATGAGACCTGTGATTATTACATGTTTAATGATAATATCAATACTATAGACTGTGTAACTGTGACAATACAATAAAAACAACCCTGGAACATATAACAATTTTTGGAGTGTATGGACCACCAAAGTCAAGTACTGATGACCTAGAGGAATTCATACATTTCTTGCATGAAATACAGGAGGGGAGAATAATACTAGCTGAGGACTTAAATTTACCAGAAACAGACTGGAATAATATTGATTCTACAATGTTAGTAAGGAAATTATTCACAATGTATATTCAGGAACAACAATTGCTTCAGATTGTAAAAAAAAAACTATCAGGGGATGGAACATGCGAGACATTGTTTGCATTCTCAAAGAAATGAATGTAACTTCAAGTCAAGATTTACCACCATTGATCTGCAGTGATCATGGGGTTATAAAGGTTAATTTGTTGCTAGATAATTCTGCTAAAGTGAAATCTAAACCAAAGCACAGAAGGTTAATTACAGATTATATGAAAGCAAAACACTCAGTATGTAAAACTAACTGGAGTGAGGTGTTCAGTGGAAAAACTGAGGATGGAATGTGGAAAGTTTTGAAAGAGAAATTGTTTGAGTGCAAAAAATAAAAAAAATATTTAACATCAGGATCTAGGCATACAACATCAGGGGGATATATTTCCATAAGAACAAGATATCTGATTAAGGTGAAAGACAAAAAATATAAGAAATGGAATAGAGGTGAAACTACAGCTTTGAAAACTGAAATAAACAAGCTTCACAAACAGATTAAGCATAGTGTGAGACAAGATCAAGAAAATTTTGAAGAAAATGTATATAAAGATATTGAGCATAATAGGAAACCTTTTTACAGATACATAAGATGAGAAAGGAGTAAAGACTCACAAATTGATAAACTGTGTGCAAATTCTAAAATTTATTCTCAGACACAACAGATTATAGACATATTTACAAAATGTTATGCAAAACAGTTTGGCTTCACAAAAGGGGTGATAAGTTGTTGAGTGACATCCAGGTAACTCCAGATACTGGAATCAAATTAGAATATACTGAAAAAGAACTGCGCAAACTGGATCTAAATAAAGCACAGAGAGGAGACGGAATTAGTAACAATGACCTCAGAACACTTCAGCAAGAACTTACAGTACAGTTGTATTTATTATTCACTAGGTCATATAAATATGGGGAGATTCCTCAAGATTGGAGACATATGCTTATTAAGCCTGTCTTTAAGAGAAAGGGGAGTAGGACTAACCCAGAGTCATACAGACCCTTAAGTCTGCATTCATGTTGTGGAAAAATAATAGAGAAGGTAATATTGAATAAGTTAGTGTCATAACTGGACAGGCTGGGACTTGAAACCATATACCAGCATGCATATGTTGAAAACAGATCTGTTACCACCTGTAACATAACAAAAACAGAATCCCAACAGGAACAAAAAACTTGGAAAATAAAGAAATAATCCCAACAATGACCTGGAACAACCCAGCTTTATTGACAACAAAATGTTCCTTCTACTAAGCGCTTTCGCCAGAAATTGGCTTCATCAAAGTCAAAGAAACCTCTAACTACAACAGAATAAATAGTTAAAAATTTTTTACAAACACTTAATTAGTTAATTGATAAGCCAATCATCAGCCATAAAATAACATTAGGTGAACCGTCCTTAGAAAAAGTGTTTAGTACAAATCATTTCATCTAAAACAAATCAAAGAATCCATTTAACAATGCATATGATACCTAGCCAAATTTAAACTTATCCACTAAGTTCCACAAACAACAAAATTGGTTAAAAAGTTTGAGTGAACATATAAAAAATACTATAAAAATTTATTCCATGAATTAAAAACATTGATATATAAAAAACATATGTATAGAAAGAACATAGCAGCAGGCAATGCTAATAAACATACTCAAGCTGAAAAAACATTAACTTTTAACTTTTGAAGTTTGAAACAATATCAAACTATGGTTTCAGACTTATTCAAAACACTATTATGCCCCCATAGTGTACCTGTTCCGGATACAAAATAAACATTGTACCCAGTATAATAAATGTGCTAAATAATGTTATTAGATCTCTGCTTTAACATGGGCATGAGGGAAATACCTTCATTAAGTCCTGGTGGTCGTGTGGCGTTTAACCTCAATTGCCACCTTGCTTCTTTGCTTTCAACAAGAAGTCTGTCATCGCCACCCCTGCAGTTCGGTATCACCCGATCAATAACAAAGAAAATTATTTTTTTTTAAATTGGGACAACCAACACTATGATTGAATAGAGCATTGTGCCCATCTTTCCTTCTAATGGCCCTAAGATGTTCACCAATCCTGTCCTTCAGGTTTCGGACAGTTTTTCCCACATAGAAAGCATGGCAACTGACACACGTGGCAACATAGCCCAACATCATAGTATTACAACTACATCTCCCTGGGCATGATAAAGCATAATCATGCCCATGTATCGCCACATATGACCCATAATTAATGTAGCGACAAAATTTAAATGACCCACATTTGACCATCAAAGACTTACACCATCTATTTTTCTTGTCCTCCAGGATGTTTTTAATGTTTTTCCCCCTACTGATACCACCGTGGGTTGAGCCCCCAACTTTGTCTTGGTGTATTCATTGAAACAAACTTGTCACAATTTTTTACACAAAGGGTTGTATTTTAAAACAAGTACGTCAGAATTATCCCTTGTGGTAGTACCCACAGTTTTAATACCTGATGTTAAAATAGGAGAAAAAGATGTGGACCTTTTGGAAACCACTTCACGTTTTGTATTTAAAACCAATTTTAGGGGATAACCTCTCTCTAAAAACATCCCTACTAAAGTATGCATCTCATCCAAGAAAATCTTCTCATCACTAACCAGTCTTGATAACCTCACCATTTGACCCTTAATAATGCTTTTTCTCTGATGGTGAAGGTAACAACTATTGAAATGAAGTAGGGAGTTGGAATGTATTTTTTCCTGTGTATTTTACTTTGTAGCCCCTTATCAGTGATCTTGAGATGAATGTTAAGATAATCTATTTCGGTCTGGTGCCACATGTAGGTGAATTTAATGAAGGTAGTGGTATGATTTAAGGACTCTACAAATGTTTTAACCTCCTCCTCCTCATTGCCTTTCCACAAAATAAGAACATTGTTGAGGAACCTATTGTACATCAGAATATTTTGCATAAAGTTAGTGCAAAAATATGGGATCTTTCCCAATGCAACAAGACCAAATTTGCGTAGACAGGGGCACATTTGGCACCCATGGCAACACCAGCAATCTGGTGAAACAGTTCACCTTCAAAGGTTAAATAGTTGTTCCTAAGAACCAATTCCATTAATTCCACCGGTTGGTCAATATTTTTTCTGTTGAGCATATTCTGAAGGATTAAGCATATTCTGAAGGATTCATGGCACTCTATGGAATGCTTGAGACATACCAACAGTGCCACTCAATATTCTTTTCTCACCATTGATGTGGTGAATTTATTTATGGTTATTCCCCATGATGAGGGATTAAACTGGCTCAGATAATCCTTGCTCACATGTGATAGGATAGATAGAAAAAACATTGACCAACTGGTGGAACTAATGGAATTGGTTCTCAGGAACAACTATTTAACCTTTGAAGGTGAATTGTTTCACCAGATTGCTGGCATTGCCATGGGTGCCAAATGTGCCCCTGTCTATGCAAATTTGGTCTTGTTGCATTGGGAAAGATCCCATATTTTTTGCACTAATTTTATGCAAAATATTCTGATGTACAATAGGTTCCTCGACGATGTTCTTATTTTGTGGAAAGGCAAAGAGGAGGAGGAGGAGGTTAAAACATTTGTAGAGTACTTAAATCATACCACTACCTTCCTTAAATTCACAGCAGTATACATTGAGTTATGGGGTCATAGTACATGGTACATAGTACATGTGAACTTAACTAGCATAATGGCCATACAGCCAGAGACTGAGACATTTGTATACCCCTCGGTACAAGACCAGCACATGCTGCCCCAGTCCAAGAGGGACTCAGGCAGATGCTGTGTGTTGAGATGATGGCCATCCAGCCAATCAAACAGATAGCATGTGATGAGGTGCACTGAGGTGCTCTGTATACCATTAGGCAGGGTCTGTTTGAAGGGTGTGTTTATGTCTGCTCAACAAATGTCTCATGCAAGCATGTAGTACTAACATCACATAATAGGTCAATGTCCTTACAGTGAGTCATCCATCTACTATGCTCTCTACAGATAGGCAGCATATGCACTCCAACAGGGTCACACCTTTCCCTGTAGCAGACCTTATCACAAATTATGAATGCATGAGTACGCTGACCTCTGCCATTGTCCTTGGTAGACTGTCATACAAATGTGAACCTATAGAGCCATGCACATATACTGCTGTACCTTGCTGAAGTCATATTTCCACTGTGCTGCCAGGCCATGCTATGCCGCTTCACTGCCACCGTGTGTCCATAGGTTATTCCCTCATACTCCTGCAACAAAAACATACACAGGTCTGTGACATACCTGTCATTATGAAACAATACTGCCAGTACAACATCATACAACAAAAGGTCCAAAAAAGTATGTTGCATACGCGTGACACATGCCAGCATACAGTATATGTTGGTGACCACTACAAGTGGCATGCAAAACAATACTGCATTACACAAGTGCATGTCAAGTAATATAGTCACCCTGTGCATCAGACACATAGCTTCATTCCCCTGCATCAGGGGGAAGGATGACAGGGTTGTGGCACAGGTATCATCACTTGTACAGGGTGATGTGTGGGGGTGATGGAGGCCTAACCTGGCCCAAATTGTTGACAGCATGTCTGTGGGTAAGGAAGGGGAGTGGGTTAGATGGAGCATGGAGAGGTGCCGTGTGTGTCTGTAGGTGACCTGCATGTGACACTGGTGTGTGAGTGTGCGCATGTACACAGTCAAGCTCAATGCTAGCCCTACACGTGTGTATGTTGGATAGCTGTGGACCATTCATGGTATAGTTTACAGTTCAGTGTCTCTGGCCCTGAACACAGGAACTGGATCCACTAGGAGTTGCACTGGCACCACTACGCCCAAGGTCAGACACGGTGCTAGTACCTGATGGTGACTGCTGTCTGCTGGGACTGTGTCGACCACGGGACCACCCAGGACCATGTGCCCATGGTCTGCCACATCATGGTATGGACAGCACACTCCCCTGTTTAGTGCTGGATATACTGCTACTACAGGAGCATAACTGTGCATGGCTGCGTGGACTCTCAGCAGATGGTGTTGCAGACCTATGTCCATGAGTCTGACGCCCAACTCCAACTACATGTTCCAGCACAGAAAATGTGTAGTCCAGGACAGACACTGTCTCAGCCCACCATCTGTCCACTGCATCAGTGAACCGATCCAGACTGTTCCCATTGTCGTGGAGGCAGTAACAGATATCAGACTGTGCTGCATCCATAACCCTAAGCATACATCTGGAGTTCCATTCAGAACATGCCTGTGCTTTCATGATGGCCCAAAACATGCACCAAGTGACCCGTGATGTGACACCTCCAAAAGGTAGCAGATGGACTGCAGTCCTTGTATGAGCACCCCTGTCAATCTGCCTGTGGTGGGACATCACCAGCTCTCTGGCTATGGCCAGTGTCTACACTCACTGAACCCATAGTTGCCACACTGGCCTGTTCAATGTCTGTTCAATGTCTTCACCCTCTGACTGTCCAATATTTAAGGCCTATGGGGACTGGATATGTGTGGACATACTGACTGTGTGTGGTGACAATGGGAGCAGAAGAGGGATATCAACCTCTGGGACAGATTCAGTCCCCAACAACTCCACCTGTGCCTCACTGTGGCCACCATCATGATCAGAGTTAGAAGAGACACTGACATCAGGTGGTGTGGGGAAGAAATTCAACCCCCCCGGTCACCTGTGGAAACCAAGACAAAAGCAGTACATTATTACCTGCACTATTATGTATGGAAAATCCAGAAAGAGTCATAATAACGAGGATCCATAACTACATTACCACTCTCACATCCTCTCATCTCTGCTTTCATGCACAACAGACATCCTCAAAACAAGATACACATTCAACTCAAGGCCTTTATAACAAGCACTTCAGGTAAATCACGTGACACTTGCCCACTACAATGTACCTTTTAGGTATGCAATATGACACTATACCTGATAACACAGCACATAAAACCCAGTACACCTATCTTAAATATATACAAATACAAGTTTCAGTGCCTAAGATATGTACCATCAACCTTTCAGTATGTACAAGGCATGTTAGATTAATTGCCTCATGTACACCAGGAGGCTTATTTGCTCTGAACTATAACTGCAAAAGTCTTTCTGCTCATTCAAGCTACACTCCTATGATTACCCACTCTAGGAAACTTAGATAACTGTTCCAGATTGGAAAATACAAACATGCTACTCTGGTTATACACAACATTACCTGCACATAGGGTATTATCCTGGCCCTCACTCTTAATAGCATATATACTGCATGTTCCATAACAAAACAGTATCAAGGTTACCAGAAGCAGGACCATGGCCTTGGGCAACTCCTGATGGACCTGTAAAAAGGTGAGGATAAGGTAATTTTAGTACCACTACATGTTGCAGCACAACAAGGTAATACTTGCGTATATCTCACATGTACAGTAGCTACTGTGTTACTTGATGTATTGCTGACATTCTGAGTATGAGTGTATAACTGAGCTAACTGCCCCCCCACAGCAGATAGAACTGACACCCACATAAAGGTATGTACAGTCTGACAGAATGACTGCTACAGTATTACACTGGTCATCACAGTAAGCTTACCTGCATGCTCCTCTGCTGTGGACACTGTAGCACCCATCTCCATGATGTATGGTGTGATGGATGCCTTGGAGCTGTTGTATGCCCTAGGTTCACCAAGAATTCCTCAGTGGCCGTGAGTGGTTGTTCCATTGCAGGCCCTCCACCATTAATGGCACGGTCCCTGGCTACATCAGTTGCCCTTCATTATGCATCATTCACCATGTCCATAATGAGGTGTTGAACTTGCTCATATGTTCTTTCCTGGTGGCCAGTCTCATTCACATCCCGGACAAGGTCTGCTCACAATGCAGCCCACTGTTCTCCATTATGCCTCCACCTGAATAGGAGGGTGTGATAATGCTCCCATTGTCCTTGAAGTATGAGTTCATTCTCTGCATCTGAGAAGGGGGCATACCTTCTGCAATACATTAATCCTGAGACACACCAAAATGGAAGCACATTACAGGATCAAATACATGGATGTCTACTATGTACAGGTAAAGCAAGAACAAAATGTCCGGCACTATCCACTGCTTGCTCACACATGTCATACCCCACAGTGTGACAATATACTACATGTGTAGATACAACTGAGATAATATTATTACTGAGGTGGTTCCCTGTGTGCCATGAGAGATTCTGCTGTATTATCATACAACCAACACTCCAGTCTACTGTAGTGTGTCACCTAAAGCCAGCTACCCAATAATATGTCATAAGACCAGTGCCAGACAAATAGCAGTGTGCTATTACAACCACTATATTGGGACATCCAACAACACCAGTGTGCCACAATGACAATAGAAAATGCAACCCTGATATACTCTACATCCCTTGTATGTGTAAAACAGCAGGGTATCAATGACATGTCATTACCACAGGTCTAAGACAGGTTTACTGCTATGCTCCCTATTCCCCATACCGCTACCCTCTTATCTGCATCCTGTTATACACAAAAACAGTTACATATCTGGTTGAGTGCAGTACTCCTCTGTTGAAATGTGCTACTACTGTTTCACAAAGTTGTGCTTTGTGTGAGGGAAGTCTCATACCGAATGTTTGCCCATAGCCAGCTGCTTGCATTTTAACATGCTGCTCATTAGTAGGTAATTGCCTCTAAAATCAATATGTGACTCTGATATGCTAATTGCAGCCAAAACAGCTGAGTGGCAGTATCATTAGCCAATGACCTGCAACAACTATGCAATATATAAAGCCTTCATGTAGAGCATGGGGGCTTTCTTAGCTGTTGAGATGGACATTACTGGGGTGAGGAAACTACATTGTTGCAGAGGGTAGGTCTGTAGCAGAAACCTTTACATATAGCTGTGTGTATCACAGGTTGCAGCTGCTGCTGCAGGTAATAGACATAGGCAGAGAGTCCAAACACTTTGGAGGACAACAAGCTATATGTGTATCTGTCAACTGTGTCAACCTTGTTGTAGAGGCAGAGCAAGGGTGAGAGTACCCTTAAACTCCAGTTATGGCATGTGTTTAAGGTACATATGTTAGGCAGCTGTGTCAATAACAGAGTACTAGGTAACATATAGTAATGCTATGTGGATATGGGATGTATGTCCCTATCTGCAGGCCTGTAACTTCCAGCAATGAAAAGCAGTTATTTACTTTGCAATGCTCTGTGTGGATAATGAGTGCATGAGTCATTCATTAATTGCTGTCTTCACAATGCAGCAATTAATGAATACCAATACACTTGCCCAACGTTTCCTGGAATTCATTAATTCCAATGCCCTGGACCAGCTCGTTCTTACCCCCACTAGAGGTAGCAACATCCTTCACCTGGTCATTACTAACATGAGCAACCATTGCTCTATACCAATAGTCAACTTCTCCCTGGTTAGATCCGACCACAAACTAATCACCTTGGAAATTCACATCCCTCACACACACACACACACACACACACACACACACACACACACACACACACACACACACACACACCCCTCCCCCACAAAGGTAACCTCCATGAACAACTTCTCGAAAGTTAACTTTGGGCTCCTAAAAACAGAGGTGGCTAACTTCATGGCACCCATGTAAATGGAGAATAGTTTCATAACCACCAAATCATACACCAGTGCACCGTACGAACACGTACACAAATGCATGGATCTCGCCATACCCAATAGAACCAAGACGCTCTCCTCCAAAAAAAGGAAGCCAATCTGGTGGTCCCCTGTCATTAACAAATTTTACAACAGAAGGAGGAAACTGATGCGGAATAAGGTGAAATCCCAAGACTGGAAAAACTCCCTTTTCAGCCTCAACAAGCTATGAAAACAGAATTGCAGAAGATGGTAAAGACAACAACAAGGCCTTCTATAGTTATGTAAAGAATCTCCATGGTAATACCCAGATTTGTTCTGAGCTACTACATAATGGTATCTACTATACTGAGCCAACAGATATTGCCAATATACTGGCCGACAGATTCAGTACCAACATTACCCCCCCCGAAGGACCAATCACAATACCAGTAGAGTGCCAGGCACCCAGTATTACTGCTGCACATGTTAAAACAGCACTGTCCAAGGCCAAGAATACAGCTTCTGTGGGACCTGACAATATCCCTGGCTGTGTTCTACATGAACTACAGAGTGAACTGGCACTTCACCTGTGTGCTCTGTTCAATCACAGCCTCACCTCAGGCTTTGTCCCTACCAAATGGCGCACTGCTACAGTCATCCCTCTTCACAAAGGAGGAGCAACTACAGACCCTGGGAACTATCGCCCCATTAGCCTGACAAGTCTAATATGCAAAGCTATGAAATGCATCATCATGGACCTAATAAACAAGGATATAGGGTATCTCCAAACTCTGGATCCCACACAGTTTGGTTTTGTGAAGGGTAGATCATGCCTGCTCAACTTGGTCGACTTTTTTGAGTCAGTCACCAGAGCTGTGAATAAAGGCAAGGTGATTCATACAGCCTACCTTGATCTGGCCAAGGCCTTTGATACCATTCCCTACTCAGGAATCATAGAAAAACTCACTAAGCTAAGCATCAACCCCTATATCACTAGGTGGGTTGTAAACTGGCTCACAGATAGAACCCACAGTGTGAAAGTAGCTGACTCCAATTCAGACTGCCATCTAGTCACGAGTGGAGTCCCACAGGGTTCGGTCCTGGGTCCTCCCCTGTCTGGTATCTACTTATCTGAAGTCCAGGCCAACATGAAGGGACTCTGGCTGACAAAGTTCACAGATGATTGCAAGTTGGGAGCTATTATTAACTCCCCAAGTGATGCTGACATCCTACAGAATGGCCTCACTGAGACCAACGACTGGTGTCAGAACCATGGCCTTAAGCTTAATGCCAAAAAATGTGTTTTCATCCCCTACGGGAAGAACCTGGTTCCCATGAATTACCATATTGATGGTAGTCCACTGAATACAGAAAGCGTTATAAGAGATCTGGTAACACACAGATTGACAGCAACCTCTCTTTTGATCACCATATTGCCACTGTGGTCAGAAAGTCCTTCTATGTGGCACATCTCATTACGAATGGTTTTGCATCCAGGATGAAAGAGGTCATTGTGTCCCTCTACTCTTCCCTCATTAGGCCAGTCATCGAGTGAAATGCCCTATTTGGCATGTACCTCAGTAGACACCTGCAACAACCAGAGAGGCTGAAAAGTACCTCACAAAGAGGATCCTAGGCCTTAAACACTTGTCCTATATGGACAGACTCAAAAAACTCCAACTCTTCTCAGTCTCATATTGCCTACTTAGGGGTGATCTCTGCTTCACTTACAAAGACATGTCTGACCCAGCTCTGTTAGAAATGCTTCATCTAAAGAAATAGAAACAACAGTAGGTGTTACTGCTATAATTCAACTGAACCATGATACCACACCAAGAACTTTATTAGATAAAGCTTTCGGGTCTACACCCTTCATCAGTATGAGTCATTACAAAAAAATCAGCATTTAAATAGGAGAATATAAAATCACATGCTTCAGCCCATCCCACTCCCTAATTAACAATCAAAACTAAAAGTAATATACAACTCATAACGGTCTATATAAAAAATATTAAAAAAGGACAAGAAATCTTACTTTACATAAAAACCCTTCTGCTTAGAATAAAACATTAAATTATTAATAACTTATACAAACATTATATACGTATTAATATATCTATACACAATAAAGAAGTCACTGGTAGCATCTAACATCCTATGGTGTATTACATCAGGTTCTAGAAACTTGTCATAACCTATTAAAGCCTCTCTCTCTGCCTTTTAACTAATACTGGCTTTAAACTAACCGCATTATTTAAGCCCGGGGGTACATCTGCCTGTAGCCTAATAATCCACTCAGGTTCTCTCAACTCCAAAAAATTGTTAATGTCACCTTTCCTTAAACTCACTGCCATTTTACTTAATACCCTAAATTTAAATACATGTCTTTCACCTTTCTCCATGGCATGCTTACTCAGAGCATTTGTCAATACTTTTCTTCTTACTTCAGATTTATGTTCCATTATTCTCTCTCTTAGTTTTCTGATTGTTTTGCCCACATAGAACGATGTACATAAAGTACACATAGCTAGATACACTATCCTTTCCTCATTACAAGCAGTTAATGTTTTTATAGCAAAGACTTCTCCTGTTGTTGGATGTTGAAATTTAGTGTCTCCTTCATATAAATCATTACAGCAGGAGCAATTATAACATTTAATCGTCTCTCCTAATTCATTTTTTCTTTTAGTTTTAACCTTAGCAAGTGACTTTCTACATGTTTTTGATAAAAGAGCACATTTACGTGCTATCACAGGCCTCAGTTACATCCATTATCATGTGTTTGGCTGTTTAGTGGTGTACTATTGCACCAGGGTCCAAGTTTCACTACAATTTATTCCATTACTTTTTATTGCAGTTTTTGTGGTGTGGCACAGCATGTAGCTCCACTGAAACATGCCTAATGACTGTAATTGTCAATTACTATGCTTTGTTTAAATGATCTGTTTTAAGTAAGAGTTGTGTGGTATGGTGGATTAATGCAGTGTGTTGCATATGTGATGTGCTTGGGTTCAAAACACTACAAGTGTTTATTTTGTACATGTGTCTTACAAGGTTGGAAACACATATAGTCATTATAACTTTGTTTAGCTGTGCTTAGTGAAGCTGTGCAACATGGTGCATCATGCAGCTCCACTCTAAAAAATATAAAGAAAAGAAAAAAGGCAAGATAAGAAAGTGGTGAAATGGGGCAAGCAGATGGGAAAACATCATGAAACACAGGGAGGGATGTGCAGGAAGGGTGTAGGAAAGAACCATAGCTATCCATTTCTTGTACACACAACTGTGCACTTTGACAGAATTTGTATATGACTTTGGATTTTCATATATATATATATATATATATATATATATATATATAGTTTTTGGGACAGGTGACCATTCTTTTTTTTTTTTTTAAGGTAAGAGTGGTATATTGGGGAAGGGACATAGGTACATGTGGAGGAGGTAAGTTGGGTAGGTGTGATGCATTTGCAAACAGACAAGACAGATAAGACAGCCGACAGGGACAGTGTGTGACACATGAGTGGGGTGAACACTTTGGATAGGGAGGGTGTTGTGGAATCCGAGTCCCACATGCCTCCAGATGGCAGCAGTGTGACTCATGTACCCACCCATGGGACTGCTGACACTGCTCCATCACTGCCCCAATGGTGGCTGTGCTGGAGGCTGGGCACCAGGGCAAGGCTGCCCCAAAAGGGTGTCCAGCATCCCCTCAGTCCGGCACAGGCAGCAGTCATAACCACGATGGACTATCCTGCACACCAAGACTGGCAGTTTCTCATGGGTGACAACTCCCTTTCTGCCACCACTCTCAGAAGGGGGCATTTAACAGACTGAGCTACTGAGTCAGTGATGACTACTGAGTGACTGATACTTGCCTGGGGATCACCTGGAACTATACTTTGAACTGAGCAATACAAGTTAAAGGACATTCCTCTGGCATTCTAGTACTATTACAGTGTTATAGTAGACTGCAGTGACAGTAGAACACACATGCATGTAATACAACCATGCTGCATTTATGAAAAAAGCTGTAGTTTAGAATCAACAATGCTAATGAACACATTTTATTGTTATTGGTTTGAAATGTTTGTGAATTCCACACACAATATCTGCTCATAGACTGGGCTACCTCACCCATATACCTTTATTACCTGATGTCTGAGGAAAAGAGAATATTATGTGACCGATACTGGCCTGGAGACAGCCTTGGACAGTACTATGAGTTGAGCATTGCAGTTTGCAGACCATTAGATTTGCTGGATACAGCTATTACAGTGTTACACTTGACTGCAGCAACCTTACCATAGACAATCAAAGCATACATCTCTACTGCAATGATTTTGACAAAACACAATCCTGCTGAACAACATTCTGAATACTGTTATTGGTATTTCTAACGCTTTATTGAAATACAGCTTTTATTGTTCATTAATTGCACTACAGCTCTACAGCTCTAATTGCCCATTTATTGTAGTACAGTTTTTCTTGTGTATACTTTATTGCAGTAAATGTTTTACCCTTTCTTGCTTATTTCCCTACAGTTGGCATACTAAATCCATACTTACCAAGCTCACTGTGCAACCTGGCCAGGCACCCAGCATGGGACTCGACATTGTGAGCCCTCTCAGCTGCAGCTGTTGGGAGAGAAGCACACCATTATGCATACCTGTTTTGCAGATGTTCAGCTTGAATTTTGGTTAGACAATGGAAACATACTTACATACTTGTGGAGCATTCCCAGCTCAAGCTTCCTGGACCCAGGTGTCCAGGGTTCCCCTCTTCCTCCTTTTCAGGTCATCAAAATGGTAATGACGCTGCTCACCTGTGTGGGGGATACCAGAATCCGCCCTGCATCAGATGGGTGCTCATGATTTTTAATAAGGAGCCTGACCATGACCCTGGACTACTGAATGCACCACCTCTGAGCCTAAAAGTGCACACCTTCATCAGCACCACCAGCCATACTAACAGTTGATTAAACTCAATGACTGTTGCAGAATTCCCACCTATTGGGCTTAATATAGGCTGCTTTTCCGCCCTTACATATCATTCAGCAACATTCAAAAAAAATCACTGCATTGCTTAGCAGTGAGCAAACCAGCTAAGCAAAGCCAAGCAGCATGAAAACTTGCAGAAGAGTGGTTTTAGCAAGGCTTAGCACCATGCAAATATTGGTAGCTGTTAGCATGGTTATGCACTGCTTAGCATGAATGAACAGTACTTAGCAGATCGCAGCAGTGCCACAATTCAAATAGTTTAATGAAATTAAAGAAAAATAGGACATTCATTTACTGACATATTCTGCCTGTTATGGAATTGAGCCAAGGACCTACTACACATAAGACTGTAACTCTGCCCATGTAGCTAGTTAGATGTTGTAAAAACTCATATACCTTCACATATACTAGTGGGCTACCTATTAGCTTCGCTGAGGACCATGCCACACAAAAACACTTAAACACACCTATAAATGAATACTTAATTACATCTGGTTTCTATTTTTAGATGGCTGGCAGGTATCTGCCTTGTATATATGAGTTTTGCTAGGCTCTGCTGCGCTCAGTGCCATGCCACACAAACTTAAAAAAAATAAAAATAAAAATAAATTTAATTATGATAATTAATTACGTCTGGTTTCTATTTTTAGATGTCTGCCATGTGTCAGCTGTCTATATATGAGCACACTTTGGCATTGATGCACTGAGCATCACGCTGTGCAAACATGCAGTTAAAAACAATTATAAAAATATTTTAAAAAACATAACTCATCATACAATTGACTTAGACAGTTGACACACTTCATAACATTACAACAGTGGCAGGGAGCATTACAGGGAGTCTCACACTCATCTGTAGCTATGGGTAGCCGCTACAACTCTAACTACACTGATTCAATATCTATGTTCCTGGGCTCACCCTTGGTAGCACACCATAATTAATATGCATGGCTCGCTGCTGAGGGGGGATCGTGGCTTTGTACATGCATACATTTTGTGTAGTCTCTACACTGTGCCTACATGGATTTTATTAAATCCTTGGGAAAGTTTATATCTCTAATGAACTAGCAGACAAGCTGGGTAAAGTCAAGACTGTAACTTACCCATTTTCAGATCATAATGCAATCATTTTTGAATTGTCTTTGAATTCTAATAATAATGTTAAAATAAGAAGACTACCAGCATATATAATAGGTTTACAAGAATTTAAAGACTATTTTTTTAAAGAAATTTCATCCTTTATAGAAATTAACAATACAGTATGTACTTCAGAAATCCATATATTGGATGCTCTAAAAGCATATTTGGTAGAATCATTAATTGGCTATCAAATAAAAAAAATCAATGGGACAAAGAATTACATGAAATACAGGAAAAACTTGATAAGTTGAAGTTAGAAAAACAGAAGAATAAAATAATAACATAGAAGAGATCAATATGCTAAATGACAAATACTTGTAAATTTTAAATCATAAACTAAAATCAATCTTGAGACATTTAAGATAATTAACTTTTATATCAGCACAAGGTCTATGCACAATCTTGCAACCAAACAAAATTACTTAATAAATCCAATTCACATAGAAAGAAAAGAAAACAACAGAAATAGAAAACATTCTAAAGGAATTCAGAGATTATTACAATAATTAATCAAAATAATATACTAATAGACCCAGAGGAAACAATCAAAACATTTATTAGAAAATATATAAAAATAGACTATCAAATGACCAAATGAAATTAATTGACAAGCTGATTTCTATGTCTGAACTTCAAACCCAAATTTCTAAATTAAAGTCTAATGAAGCACCAGGTAATGATGGAATTATATCTGAACTTTGCAAGCTGTTACCTAAAGAAGCTCTACACATATATATTTTTTTCTGTAGTTAAGGCATTAACTAAAGTTCCTTCTTCTTGGAAATATACCCTTATCTCTCCTTTTTAAAAAACTGACAACAATCCTACTCAATGCTCTTTATACAGACCCATTTCACTTCTAAATGTAGATTATAAGCTATTCATGGCAATTCATGCTGATAGACTAAAACACATTCTACCTTCTATGACTGATGAAAATCAAACTGGGTTTATTTTAAATAAAAACACCTATGATAATATTAAAATAATAATTACAATAATCAACTATGCAAATAACACAAATGAGAACATAACATTAATGAGTCTTGATATAAATAGTGCTTTTGACTCGGTTAACTGGAACTGTCTTTTGCTAGTTCTAGAAGTATACATTTTTTTTTAAATTTTGGACATCTTATTAATCTCTATGCAGATTGCTTTGCATTTGTCAAAATAGGTACTTTCACATCTGATTCTATACAAGTATTAAAAGGAACTAAACAAGGATGTCTTCTTTCACCTCTGCTTTTTCCCTAGTTATAGGACCTTTTGTTAATTTTATTAGATCAAATACAGATATAAAAGGTATTAAAATAACAGAGAATTTAAGTTCTAAAATTAATTTGTTTGCAGATGAAATGTTATTGACATTGAGTGATAATAAATTTATATTTGCAACTTTTTTAGCAATGGAACTATTTCAAAGAAAATCTGGTTTAACATTTAATGATAACAAAACAAATAATTTACAGATAAACATAAATAATAAAATCCCAAATAAGTTCCTTAAATATATTGTTAAAGAAAATGAATTACTTGGGAATAACCATAATGAATAATATTAAAAGATACAGTAAATTATAATTATACTAATCATATAAATAAGATAAAGAATCTAATGGACAAATGGAATAAAATTGCCTTTACAATTAAACAAAGACTGTCTATCATCAAAATGATTATCGTGCCAAAAATCCTATATTCTATTCAGTCATTAACATTACCTCCTATGAAAAACTGTATTAAAGAATTTAACACTTTACATTTGAAATTTCTTTGGTTCCCTGACAAACCAAGAATTGTGTTAAATCATCATATAAGAGACTGGGAAGATAGGACTACCAAACATAGAATTATATTCATTATCATCAGTTATGGAAACAATATGGGGGAATTTAATAATGTCTACACAGTCTTTTTTTACCATGTTGACATCATGCCATGCTGTTTATATGAAAGTAAGCAGATTTATGATCCAGTAAGCAATGGCAATGTGTCACTAACCGAGTACCAGGCAACATATAGTTATGCTATATGGATATGTGAAGTGTGTCCCTACCTGCAGGCCTGTGACTTCTAGCACTGAAAAGCAGTTATTTCATGTGCAATGCTTTTTGTGGATAAAGAGTGCATGAGTAATTCATTACTTGCTGTCTTCAGAATAATGTAATTGTAATTGAAATGCAACAAAACACTGGATTTGAATGCAGGACTGCGTGTGGCAAAATGTACTGTATGCAAGGCATTTAACAGACTGAGCAACTGAGTCACTATTACAGCAGGTGTATTTGCAAGATATATGTGCACACATACAGGCTGTAACAAACATTTTCTACATCCATCAGTATGTGCTTGGTTATATGTGGATGTAATTCTGCTCAGAGTCCCTGGTGAATATGTATTTTGCCATGAATGCCTTAGCAGGTGACTTTCTTCATGTTGCAGATAAAAGGGTAATTGTACCTGCTATCACAGGACTCACTCACATCCATAATCATGTCTTTGGCTGTCTAGTGGTGGACTACTGCACCAGAGTTCCATTTTTCCATTACTTTTTATTCCAGTTTGTGCAGTCTGGCGCAGTGTGCAGCTGCACTGAAACATGCCTAATGACTGTAATTGGCAATTATTATGTTTTGTTTAAACTACCTGTTTTAATTAAAAGTTGTATGGTGTGGCGGGTTAATGCAGTGTGCTGCAGGTGTGATGGGCTCGCGTTTGACACATGGCAGAGGTGTTTATTTTGTACATGTGTCTTAGGATGTGATAACCACATGCAGTCTTTATAGCTCTATTAAGCTGTGCTAATCAAAGCGTCGTGCAGTGACATTCTAAAAAAATATAAAGAAAAGACAAGAGGGGAGCTAGGAAAGTGGTGAAATAGGGGCAAGCAGGGGGAATGGTGATGACACTACTCACCTGTGCAGGGGATACCAGTAACACTGGTGAGTTCCCTGGACTTTGGAATCCACCCCGCATAACCCGGTGTTCATGGTCTTTAACAAGGAGCCCAACCATGACCATGGACTCCTGAATGTCCCACCTTTGCACCCAAAAGTGCACTTCTTCACCAACACAGCCAGCTATACCAACAGTTAATCGAACTCCAATGACTACTGCAGAATTCCTGCCTACTGGGTTTAATATAGGCTGTTTTCCCACCCTTGCACATCATTGAGCAGCATTCAAGAAAGGGCAGCATCACATAGAAGTATACAAACCAGATAAGCAGAGCTGAGCAGCACAAAAATTCACAGAACCATGGATTTAGCAAAGCTTAGCACTGCACAAACATTAGTAGCCATTATGATGTTTATATGGTGCTTAGCATGGTTTAGCAGAGCTCAGCAGAGTACAGCAGTGCCATATTTTACAATTTTATTATTAAATTATGCAAAATCAGTACATTACAGACCTGTTCTGCCTGCTATGGATTCGAACCCAGGACCTACTGCACATATAGCTGTAACTCTACCCATTTAGCTATTTGGGTATTATGAAATTTGCTATTCCTTCACATATACAAAAGAGCTACCTGTTAGCATTGCTGAGCACCACGTCATGTGAACACACATAAACACATGTAAACAAACCTGGAAATAGATAATTAAATACATCTTATTTCTATTTTTAGATGTCTGGCAGGTGTTGGTTATGTATGTATGAACTCCATTCGGCTCTGCTGCGCTCTGCTCTGCCCCACCTTAACGGCAATCAAAGAAAAAATAAAAACAAAATAAATGTAATTATGATAATTAATTACATCTGGTTTCTATTTTTAGATGTCTGGCAGGTGTCAGTTGTCTATATATGAGCACAGCTTGGCATTGCTGCACTCCACGCCCCGCCATGCAAACATGCAGTTAAAAAAAAAATATAGAAAAAACATAAAACATCATAGCAATGACATATTAAACATTTGAAACACTTCACAACATTACTACAGTGGTGGGGAGCATTGCAGGGAGCCTCAAACTCATCTGTAGCCTTGGTTAGGTGCTACACCTCTCCTTACACTGATTCAATATTCGTGTTCCTCAGATCTCCCCTTGGCAGCGTGTCATCATTAATATGCATGGCGTGCTGTCGAGGGGGAACCATGGCCATGTACATGGATACAGTCTGTGTAGGCTTTACACGGTGCCTACATGAATTTTATTAAATCTTGGGGACTGTGTTTACTGTGAACTGTAAAATTCAGTTTAAGACCTAGAATTTAAAGAATACTACCATTATAAAAAATAGTTTGTGCTGAAGAGTTTGCCATTTGTACTTCTTTCATAATTCCTATGTTTACAGAGATATAAACATTTGTTTGAAATGAGAGGACATAATTTGATTCTGTCAAAGGGCTTAGGTTCTGCCCGTTGGAAGTTACAGTGCAAACTTCCTGAGCTCCATTGGAGTGAATGAGTTAAACGTCTTCCTTTGGAAGATTAGAAAATGTTTCACTGGCATAGTCTCTCTATGAACTTTATTATCAGAAGAATAAGAAGCAGAATCTCCTTCTGTTTGATGGCTCATTTGTAGTTGGCCATACTTTTGTACTTCCTCCTTAGCATGTTTTGCATCAAAAATATTTTGCAGATAGCTAGATATAGCAGTTTGAATCTCACACTTCCTTCTCGACATTCACTGATTAGTGGAACACGTTTACTCTTCTTCTGCCTGGTGTACAGTGAGAAATCATTTTCCACAAACACTCTGCTGTCTCCCACTTTTAGTACTATGTTGTTCTGCCACAGTCTTGTCAGAATAAACTCTTTCTGCTGGTAGGATTGCATCTTTACTGTTAAAGGTGTTGCCTGTTTTCTCATGGCCAGGTTTGGAGCATGCACACGATGTGCTCCCTCCTGCTGTGGAATACCAGTCAAGTTGCTTATTTGTGCTTTCATAAAATTAATAGTCTGTCCCTTCTACTTTCTCTGGTACAGCAGAAAATCCTAGGTTTTCCCTACATGAGTGGGGTTTGTTTTTGGTTATATTTGGGCTTACTTCTGGCAGGTACAGCAGCCTTAATGCAGCTATTAATGCAGCTATTTGCAAGTTTGTACAGGGCTTCTGTGAAGAATTCTCTGCAGGTAATTGTGTTCTCAGGGTTTGGAGAGCCTTGACTGTTGACAAACTGTTGTTTAATAGGATGTAGTTTGCTTTGAAATACTCCTTATGTGTTATGAGTTTAGCTAGGTTTTCTGGGTACATTATTATTTTGAGGGAGGTTTGTGGTCCAACCACATCAATGAGGATGTGACATGGGGGTGTGTGCAATGCTTTCCCATGTTGGTGAGCACTAGGTCCAGTATCTTTGATCCTCTGATTGGAGTGTGCACTCTCTGGTCTAGGTTATTTATGTTGACAAAGTCCAGGAAATGTTTTTCCTGTGAGTTACAGGCAGTGTACATTTCTGTCTATAGAGGGGTAGTTAAAAGTGTCCCTTGAATAGGGCAGCTGGTTGGATGTTGAGTGCCTCTAGTAGGTCTGGGTACACAATATGAGCTTCATTGGTCATAGAGGGTGACCTGCAGCTGGCTAGGAAGTGGTAAGGAACTTTGTCTATGGAGACTTGGGTGTGGATAAACTCGAGGGCATCATGCTGTTTAACCAATCTGGAGTTATAATTCCTACTAACATAGATCATCACATCTCCACCATTAACCCCAGTCTGTGCTGCTGTTGGTTTAAACATGTGGAAGGCACTGTAGCCTTCCACTGCTGGAGTACTTTTGGTGGCTTTAAACTAAGTCTCGGTAACAGCACAAATGTCTACATTCTCCAGAGTGAGGAGAGCTTGTAGGGTGTGGAGTTTCTTGTTTAGGCTCCTAGCAATGATGAAATGCTAGGAGCCTAAACAAGTTCAAATCAGTTTCAGAATGGTCTAGATTAACACAATCTCCTTTTCTGTAGTCTCACACTTTGTTTTGTTTGCCTGTTCTCCCCTTACCCAAAGTGAGACACAGCCAATTGCATGGTCACTATTAGCCAGAGGCATTTTCATTTCTAGGGTTTGAACCTCCCCTCATCTTTGCAAAGTAACATGTACAGAATTTGTGCCCTTAGTTTTACCTTCCTGTATTAGATGAATGAGCCCTTCTTGGCCTAGTATATCCACTTTTTTATGCTTTTTCACTGATATGAGTGCAGGAATGTGCTGTCTTCTTTTGAAAGATCAAAGTCTGTATTGTCATCACCCTGTTTTTGTATGTGATAGCTGACATTGTCTGTAACCACCATTTCTTACCTTTTTCTTCTAGTCTGACTGATAGACTGTTAAATCTGATGGTGTTTTATACTATCTTTATGTAAATGTCTGTTTTACAGCTCATTAAGAGTAGCTTGATTATTAGACAATTCGGTATAACTGTTACCCTAACATTGATGATTTATGTTATGTATATCGTATTTGGATGACTGAAACTTGATATTCCAAGTAGCTTGCATGTATATTTTCTGTGTCATTCTTTTCTTGTATTTAAATAGAAGTGAAATGCAATAAAAATTATATTTGAAAAAAAATATCAGATGGTGTTTGAGGTTCTTCTCTTCCCTTTTCTGTTCCTCTCTTCTCAGGTAACTCATAATTTATTATCTGCCCAATATAGATAGCTAACCCTCTCTGATCTTGCCCTTTCTCTCCTGCCTGCTCAGATGACAGCTTGGGATTTCCATATCCCAGTCCCCTTCACCGTTTCAGTGTTCTGTCACACCTACTATGTCTGACCCCTGTTCTCGTATCACTGCCTCAAGCTGTAGTTTTCTCTTGTTTAAACTTTTGGCGTTACACAACATGACATTCCATGCCTTCCCCAGTACTCTTGGCTGTTCTGTGTTCTGCCCTTTATTTCACTCTCTTCATCTTTTTTTAACATTGTACCCTGTGTCACATTTTTATACATTTTCTTTCCCATTGTTTCTTCTGTCTTCCTTGATGATTTCTACACCTTCTAGTCTGTTGATATATTTATTTACCCAGGACCTGTTATGAGCCTACTTTCTAACACACTTCCGTCTCAGTTAAATGGCATAATCTGCTTGTTGTACATTTGCATTCTGGATTTTAGGAAAGCTGTTCCACCTAGAGAAGATTGAAACCTATCAATAGTGTAGAAGTCTCTCTTTGTCATGTCTCCGCTAGTCACCCATTAGTCCAAATTTCTGTTCATCCATCCACTTTCCAAACCAGGCAATGTAGTTCCTGGTCTTATCCTTTCTTGATTTGCCAACAGCTGATACCAGTAATAGCACCTCCAAAAGGGCACTCCACTGTTCAGCTTTCTACATGTCCTGTCAACTTTCTGCGCCTTTCCAAGTACTTCTTCTATAGTGATTGATACATAGTCATTGATAATCACATGTACTGACATATGTGCAGCCTTGCCTTCTGTGGGACGCTTTCTGGCTTGTCCTGTGTGATTTCAGTCCCAAACCTGTTAATATTGCAACTGTTCTACTCCATTACTGCCACCTGATACTCCTTGTGATTTAGTCGGTGTTCCCTCAAACACCTCACTTCCTTTCTCACTTGCAGCCTCTGCTGCAGTCTCTCCTATAATGCCTGTGCTATTTTTTCTTCTACTTCTAAGCTCATCCTCCTGTCTCCACCACTCCCTGAAAGCAATGTTAACAAAAAGAAAGCCCACAGAGTGTTTGGCCCAGCTCAAGGTACTTTCACCAGACAACACTTAAATTCCTCATCAGTGCTGCCATCTATATGCAGAGAGAGCATATGTTAAACTTGCTGAGGAACCTGAAAAAATCCTGCACTACAAATACCGTAGAGTCTGTTACAAGCTGAACTACTCATTTGAGATATGAAAGAGAATAAATAAGTTTATACTTGCTATTAAAATCAACTGAACTTTGGTCTGAATATGCAGATTGTTTTCTCTGGCATACTTTTTAAAATGTTGATCCCCTGAGATGCCAAAACTTTCCTTTCTATGTTAGGAAGCATTGGACTTCTTGCAGAGCTGTATTGCTCAAGATCAAGCCTAGCTTCTTGCACCTCTGCCTCAACATCTATGCAGCCTGAAACTGAAGCACAACTTTCCTTATGAGTAAAGAGACTCCAGGAGCCCTTTGCTTCATTTATAAGAAGAATGCAGACAAAGGAGATGATGCACTCTCCTTGTCATGGCTACCAAACATGCATGAGGAAGCTATATCAAGACAGCCTCTTACTACATTCCGTAACTGACTGTATGTCATTGGCATGCAGTCATAATTATTAATGGGACATTTTTGGTTGCATCTTTTTATTCATGAAGTTCATTAAGATGTGTCCTTTTTTCTGCCACCCCATGATTGTTTCTCTCATTTGAAGTTTATGGCCCTTGTCATCTGTATATTTGGCCTATGGTCAGCATACATTTTCATAGTGCTGCTGTTGACGTTAGGGAATGGTTTCATCCTAGACCCTTTAATTCAGTGGTGGTCACCTTATTCTTACTGGCTACTTTCACTGAGTTGATAATTATTGGGTTGGTTGGTAAGAGAGTGCAATTCAGTCTCGATGGTCATATCATTGATACTCAGGTGGGGTTGTCAATCATTTTTTTGTTTGTTTTGCTTCCTGCTTTAGTGACCATCAAGCTTCCTCCTCTCTGCTGTCCAATGCACCCAGTTTGCTCTTCCAGGAAGCAACTAGTTGAACACCAGACAGTGACACTGTCACTTACCTTAGGCAAGGGTGAGACCGTCCATCAGTGCTGTTGCCCATGGCATCTTGTGGCACTATTGCTATTGTTCTGTGGCCAGAAACTATAGCAATATCAGCTGCATGTTTGATGTCTCTGTTCAGTGTATCTATAGGGGCATGTTAGGGATTTGCCACTTTATTTATTTATTTATTTTATTTTACATTTGTTGACCGGGATAGTCCAACTGGAATCATGTTCATTTTCAGTGGAGGCCCGGGGAGAAAAGCTCCAAAACAAGCAAGAACATTAAAACAATGAAGACATTTATAGATTGGATATGTACAAAGAATGTAAAAGCAAGTTCTCAGGTTAGAGTTTCCCCCAGGTTACAGTCAGGGGAAAATTTTACAGTAAATTGACTAGTAATTAACATTTAAAATACGAGTTAGCCAGGCTTGTTACAGTGGCAAAGCCAGTTTAGAGCCAGATGTAGTTTAAGTCTGGTTTTAAATTGGGTTAGGGAGGAGACATGTAATATCAGCTGGGAGTAGGTTCCAAACTCTACCAACAAAGTTTGCAAAGAGGGAGTCACCGGCTACATTGTTAGTTTTGATAGTTTGAATTAATTTGTTTGAGGAGCGAAGCAGTCTCAGATTATTATAGGGGGCGATAATATTCTTAAGGGCTAGTGTATTATCTGGGTTATGGAGGATTTTCTTGGCCACAATTAAAAGGTTAAATTGGATAAGGCTGGGAAGTTCTAGCAACTCAAGTTGTTTAAGGTTGATGTAGTGGCATGTTCTAAAAGGCAGACCTGTGGCAAACCTGGTAATGTGATTGTAACATGTTGACAGTCTGTTAAGTACAGACTTGTTTAGATTAGAGAGAAGGGGAGAAGCATATAGAAGTGTTGAGAGTAGGTGAGAGCAGGCTATGACGATCTTAGCTGGAGGGGTTAAGAAGGCTTTAATTCTGTATAGTGACCCAAGTTTTTTATTTACGGTCTTGATCAATTGGTTAACTGAAGGTCAAATTTTAGGTTATCATCAATAATGACACCTAGTAGTTTTATAGAAGGGTCAGGGGAGATTATTGTCCCATCCTTTGCATTTATGGTGAAGGTAAAAGCAGTGGGACTTTGTATGGATGAGAATAGCAGCATTTTAGTTTTTTGGGGATTTAGTAACAATTGAGGTTCAGAGAGCCAGTTTTCTATAGTATTAAAGGTGTACTGGGTAGCAGATCTCAGGTCTACAGGAGATGTAGCTGAGCAAATCAGGGTGGAGTCATCAGCATACTGGATACAGCTGATATTAGGGATGACCATATTTAGGTTGTTAATAAAGATGGAAAACAATAGGAGCCCTAATATGGAGCCTTGTGGGACACCAAGGGTGTTAGGTAATAGTTTAGAGAGGTTATTCTGCCAGAGAACAACCTCCCCTTCCTTTCCCTTTTTTTGCACTGGATGTCTCTATGGTGGTTGTACATTCTTTTTTTTTATTTGTTTGACTGTTGCAATAAGGATCAATGTTCGGATGTTGTGGGAATAATTTCCCACAGTGATGGCCCAACTGGCAAGATGTTGCATATTTCCTTCATTTATGCCAATCACTTTTTAATGTGTCTAATTCCAACCATAGTGATTTAGGTGGCAATATTACATTTTTGAGCCATTGGACTGATTGGCTGGCATATGAGCTACTTACTAGCTGAAGCAGGAAGGACAGCTTCTAACTTTTGTCCAGTCCTCAAGATCACTCAAACTGTCTGCTACCATAGATGTGTCCCATGATCAAACTCACATTTATCTTTTCCTTCACATTACATTTACATGGAACTTGTTGATTAGGGACACTGAAATCATATATTTGTTGAATCTGAATGAACTGTTAGAAGATTCGCAGTTGGGTGTAAGCAATGACTAAGAACTTCCTTTCTGTTCATGCATGTTGTGCTGTATAACTGAAGGAATTGTAAGGTTAGTGGTAATATTTTTTTGCAAAAAATATCTTTATTAAATTATCATGTGTGACATAGCCAATCTTACATTTATATAAATGAAAATAAATCATAGCAGCACAATCTCAGTTGCAAATATTATACCTTACAAACTGTGCCAACACTGCTGTAACTGCAAACATTATACATCACCTTTAACATATCCAGTCATTGTCAGTCAACCATTTCATAGCTCATTCAGATTCTGCCTTCTTTTAAACATCATTCTTCCTCTGCATGTAGATGTCCCATATTTCCATTTTTTTCCCTGTGTAATTTACTCCTACCTTTTTCTAAAGAGCCCAGTTCCAGTCATTTTATCACTGTTACTATCTTTGTTACTTCTAGTAAAGTTGATTTAGACTTGATTTTCATTTTCTAGTTATTGCTTTTTGGCAGCTATCATAAGGCCTTACTATGTCTAGGCAATTCCAACTCTGTATCATAGCTCAAAAAATCATTTCCCTAGTCACTCCAATTTGCTCACCCAGCATCTCCAGCAGAGCAGTCTGCAGGGAATCTTTATAGTCAGCCAACTCATTCCACTCCCAGAAAATATGTTCCTAGTTATCTCTTTCTTCCCCATCATATCTCCAACATTTGCTGTCTACCTGAGGGAAGATTCTTACTATCCACTATTACTATCCACAGCTTCTCCTCTGGTTGATAAAAATATGTCTGAGCTGTATATAAGACTAAAGGGACTAAAATATTTTAACTGCTTGTGTCTTACTATCAATATTCATATAACAGAGCTTCTATTTTCTCAGTATTTGTAGTATCTTTTGTTTGGTCTCTTCCACATATCCTTAGCAGCCACATCAGTATCATTTTTAATTCATACTCCTAAATACTTATCATGTCCCCATAAATATGGATGTTGTTGAACCAATTTGTATGTGGGTACCTAATTTACCACTATTGCTTTTGTTTTAGCTTCATTAATTTTGTATCCCAAAAAGGTTTGAAACTGTCTCAGTATGTTCCATAACACTGTAATGTCCCTTTCTGGTTTTGTCAGGTATAAAATAATGTTATCTGCAAATAGAGCCAGCTTCTCTTGACTACCATATTAATTATATACTTGAATTTCTGAGTCCATTATTTTCTTTGCCAATGGTTCTAAATATAATACAAACAAAAAAAAGGGAGAGAGGACACCCCTACCTACTTCCTCTGCTCAGAAAGAACCCCACCCACTTTAATTCTCACCTCTGATCCCTCATATATACTGTATCCTCCTAATCAACCTTATAATTTTATCAGGGAATGCAAACGCTTCCTCTGCTCATAAAGCCCCAGCTCACTCTGTCAAATGCTTTCTCTGCATCAAGACCTACCAACAACAGTGGTATTTTTTTACATTCTGCTTCCTGCTGGATCATCACTGTTATGTTAATGTTGTCAAATGTTTGCCTCCCCTCCACAAAACCACACTGATCCATATCTATCAATTTTGGCATCTCTTTTGCCATTCATTTTGCCATTATAGACATACACACTTTATAATCATGATTTAATATTGAAATGGGCCTGTACGAAGCTGTATCTGATGGATCTTTACCCTCTTTAGGTATTACAGCTACCACTGCTTTCTTCCAGGATGTTGGTACTTCTCTTCCTCTTAAAATACTGTTAAATAAAACCTACCATATCTTTATCAGTTTTTCCCTCTTACCTTCCAAACTTCCATAGGAATACCATCTATTCCTGGGGACTTTCGGGTAGATTGATTATACATCACCATTTTTATCTCATCTCCTACTGTCCTAACTGTTAGTAATTGAGCCTCCTCTACCTCTAGCCTGGGCATATTTAATTCTTACATGAACTTTCCCATTTGTACCTTTTCTTGATTTCCATACTTCTCCATTTTATACAGACTTTCATAGAATTTTTGAAATATTTCCAATACCTCTACAGGATCCCTTGTTATCTTCCTTGTTATAGGCTCCCTAAGCTTAGTGACAGCCCTTTCTATTTTCTGTTGCCTGAGTCGTGCTAAAAGTTTTTGTGCTGTAGAGTTATTATCAAAAAATAGTTTATTAACAGCAGTCTTTTTAAACTCATGCATATTATCAAGATAATCCCTTATTTTGTGTTTATCATTCTGCAGTTGCTCCTCTTCTTGTTCTGTGAGATTCCCACTATTTTGCAGTACTTTAACACTTGTCAGTCCCTCTAAGTAACTCTTGTTACTTCTTAACCATATCACCCTTTTCTCTTATTTAAACCTTATTTTTAAATTCCACTTTAGTTTTATCCCACTCCCTAGCTATATTTTCAGAAGAAATTTCTATCTTCCCTAATAGTTGCTGAATAATTTACACTACCCATTCCTTAAATTCCACTCTTTTTAACAGAAATGTGAGAAAGCTCCAGTGTCACAATTTTATTTCATTACCATGTGTTTTTATTTTAGCTATTATTGGCGCATGATCTGAAATAGTTATTGGGTGTATATGAAGACCTTCAATTAAATGCACATGTTCCTGTGAAATGTATATTCTGTCTGGGTCTATATTACAAAATCGAAAAGACCTGAGATCGAATGACTTAAAGGTTGAAAATGCCATACCTCGAAGTCAATCTTGTGGGGGGCTACGCCCCCCGTCCCTGTTAATTATATATACCAACTCCAAGATTGCACTGCAGTGAGGAAAGAGTAAATTTTCCAATCTTCACTGTACCGCAATCTCACAAAAAACAAAGCAATGAACAACATTTCCGACATTAAAGCCATTTGATGTTCAGCCTCTTCGATTTCATGATAGGAACCTTTCTGTCTAGCCTAGCTCAGTTTTTCTATCTTAGAGAATAATATGTAAATTCACTCTGAACTCCTAGCACTGAATTCACATCTGCCATGCCAAATGTTTTCATAAATTACATTAAAACTCTACCCTCCTTTGTTATATTTTCCCTTCTGGGCCCCCCAGGCACATCTTTACTGTTACAAATCAAATTCCAGTTCTCACCTATAAGTAATATTCCTTGCAGAAAGCTGATTATTTCTCCCAGAATTTTCTTAAGCTCCATTATAGCAGTTTTCAGTGGAATATAAATACATGCTAGTGTAATTGTTCTCCCTTGCCAGTATCCCTTTAATATTATAAATCTTCCATTATTTTCTTTTATATTTTCTTCTATTACTATTGGAACTATTCTTGCAATTAATATAAGTATTCCTCTCTTCCTTTGCCCCAGATATTCCATTGATGTTTTAAACACATTATAGAAAGAATAATTTTCTTGAGGGATTATTCTTCCCATCATTTATGTGTAACAGCTTTTGTGTTAAATAAATGGTTCTAGCTATTGTATTCAATGCATGCACCAATTGGCAGGTTAATATTTTATAAAATTGTTTCTTGTCATCTCCATTTGAGCCTATGTCACATCTTGCAGAATTTTATGTTTTATTGAAAACCTTCAAACAAAAATACACACACACCCAATACCCCTTAAAACCTAATAACATAATAATAACACACAAAACTATGTACATAATAAGAACAAACATTCTAAAATGATAGCGAACCCACAGGCTAGAGACATCCAAAAAGAAAGGTCATTCATACTAAGATGCATGATATAGCCTGTGCTTGCAAAGGCTATCTGATTTTGAGTTGTCTTTATAGCTCTCCTGGCTAAGAAAACACTTGAATACTTGCAGTAAACATTTTCTCCAAGGCATTTCCCTTTATCAGATTGTCTTCTGGTGGCATGCAAACCAGACACAAACTGCTAGGGTTACCTTGTTTACCAGGAAAAATGTAACATATTCAATATTCTTTTCCATTTATACGTTTTGCAATAAACTTGTTGCTGGATAAATCCCAGGGTTGACCCAATCATTTCCCTATGCAAGCATGAGAAAAAGTACACTATTTTTTCTTTTGCCATGCTCTCTCAACCAGATCCTTCTTCTCCCTACCCCCCCACACACACATTGCGGTGCCTATATTTTTTAAAACTGAACAGGTAAAATGAGAGAAGAAGGGAGAAAAAGAAAAAAAAAGAACCTTATTATATTAATATCCCCAATACATTAAAAAAGAACTGAAAAAGCTTTACTTCATAGCTTGCTAAGAAAATCATGCAACATTTAAACATTACCATTAAGAGAAAAAAAAAAAAGAAATTTGTTTTACTTACAGTTAACTTTCTCCCTCCTCCTTCCCTCTCCAAAGTAGTTCTCTGAAGCTTAATGACTTAATGTAGGGCATATGCTTTAGAGTCCCTACAATTTCAGTAAAGTCCACAAAAATCAAATATTTCCAAATTTTTATGTTCTACTATGCTTCGCAAATATAATTATTGCTTTGTAATCCCACATTTGTCTGTTTACAAGTTACTGATTTTATTCTCTGAACAATAATAACATGAAGTGATGTATATGCTTTAAAGTTCCCCACAAGTTTAACAAAGTCCAAGGAAGACCAGTATTTTCAGATTTTCCTGTTCTGTCATGTTTCACAAATATAATTATTACTTTATAATCCCAGAGTTGTTGATTTTCATGTTATTAGCTTTAATCATGTTCATCTCCATCTCCCAAATCCTGACTCTGTTTCATTTCTAGCATATTCCAGATTCTTCTAGTCAATTCTTATGTTTTCTTCCTTCTCTCAGGCAATTGAAATAGTGGAAAAGATTTCATCGGCTCAGTCTCTCTTTAGTCCTTAGCACCAGGAAAACACAAAGCAGAACCTCCTTCTGATTCACAGTTCACCTTTTGTTGGACAAACTTTTGTATTTCCTCCTTAGCATGTACTTCATCAAAAATGATTTTGTCCCTCCAAGGAAAAACACCTTGAAGGTGGCTGGGTATAGCAGTTTAAATCTCACGCCTGCTTTTCAAATTCCCTAAATAATGGGATATATTTATTACTCTTCTGCCTGGTGTACACTGAGTAATCATTCTCTACAAACACTCTACTATCTCCCATGTTTGGCACTTTATCTTTCTACCACAGTTTTGTCAAAATCAGCTCCTTCTGTCAATAATACTTATTTTTGCTATCAAAAGTCTAGGCTGTTTTTAGTAATCAGATTTGGAGCATATACACGATGTGCCCTTTCAATCAACATTTTCTGTTGTGGAATACCAGTCCAGTTGCTTATTTATGCTTTCATAAAATGAATACTGTCTATTCCTTCCAACTTCTGTGGTACAGCATAAAATCTCAGGGGTTCCCTACATGCACTGTCCTCTAAGTCTATTATTTTTTGAAACATCTCTTCCTGTGCAGTCTCATATTCAGCCAGCCTTTTTTTCATTTAAACTTCTGAGTTTTGTAGTTCTATCACCTTATCTGAATATCTGTTTAAGGCTTCTTCCATTTTTTCCAGCTTTTTATTGCTTGTGTTCATATAATCCTTCAGTGTTTTGTTTATTTTAATCAGGTCTGTGTGCAGCTGCTTTTTATTCTCCTCTAAGTTACTGGAAGCCATGCCCGGAACATGTAGTGCTTCTTGTTGAACAACTGCAGTACTTCTCCCAGTCTGTGCTTCGTTCTCACCTTTTGTAGATGATATTCCTCCAGATCATTTATACGTCTTTTTTCCTGGCATCCAGGCAGTGCACTTACTAGCCAGTTACTGAAATTTACACAGAAATCTAGGTCCACTGGCCTTCTTTGCTAAATTTGTGTTTTCAGGCTAGGAGAATTAAGCTGTTACACAATGTGCAGCCATCTTGGAATCCCCAGGTTAGTTGTAACATTGTGAAGATTCTGCTTTAGCATTTTAAGTGAAAGCAGTGATTTTTAAATGCCATGCCTTTACTAGTTAGCTGTCTGTTTCCATCTCAGTTTTATTCTTACTGAACCAATTATGTTGACTTAGAGGTAGACAAAGAAGAGATGCTTTGTGTAAGATGTATTTGTAATTGCATTGGAGGAAGGGAGGTGACTAATAACTTCATATGAACAAACTTGTTAATGAGCCCTGTCTCATATCTATCAACTTCTTAGTGTAAGAAATCTGGACAAAGCAAAAATAATGAAGGGACAAAGGCCCGAAAATAGAGACAAATTTTTAATATTGCCCTTATAGGCTTAGAAAGCTGCTGGGATAACAGGTTATGCTTTAATATGCATTTTCTGAAGGATATAAAATCTGAAACTCAAATGCATGTCATTATTTAATGACTTCAGTCCTAAGCAATTTGCTACAAAAATATGGATTTTACGATGAACAGACAAAAAAATATCAGGTAAACATCTGGACATTCGGTAAATATCTGGACAGCTGAGAGCTGTGCTTGTCATGCATTTTCAAACAGATAGGCTGAAAAATGCTGTGTGAACCTTAAGGGACTGCTAAAAAGACACAGAGGAGGTACATTGAAAATGAAGTGCTGAGAACTCCTTTTGTTACAGGATTGGTCAACAATCTGCACCAGACACATTATGAACAGAACCATTGACAATAGGGAGAAAACTCAGATCTACAATGGATTTGCTATGTCCTGATTTCTATGGGAAGGTATGACATACACAATGGGAAAAAAAACAGGATAACAAGAAGGATATTAAAAAGAGATGTTTAAATGAGGGTGAGATGCTGTATGCTAGATACGTTAATTAAGGTACAATTTGGAAATATAATATCCTTAAAGAGGCGCACTAGCTGAGTGGAAACAGATGTGTCGCCAGTGGTGGACCCCAGCACAAAAGTTCCAAAGGTAAATATAACAAGGCAGGAAGCACCCTCAGGATAGGAAAACTTAAAACAGGAACCAGAGACGTAACAGGAAAATACACTCAAAAAATGATGTAAAACACTCAAAGATGATATTGTATAAAATGATTAAAAATATTTTCAAAACATATCCATTATAATGATTTATCAGCAAATGGGTTAAGATTGCACTGTGCAACTGCATGGAAAGAAGAACAGTCTACCTTAAAGTACATAGTTTAAAATTTTGAATGTCCAAAGGCCCTTAAATGCAGACAAATATGACTATGACCTAGTAATGGTCCGTGTGGGAGTGAATGACCTGAGACTCTTCACTCAGAGGGACATCCAGAGAGACATAATGGAACTTACTAAACATATGTTGAAGGCAGGAAAGATGCTGGTACTGAGTAGTATCTTACCTTTACCGTGAAAAATACCTAAATATGTGGTAGATAAGACTTCCTGATTTGTCAGGAATGGCTTGCACATCCCATACCAGAGCATTTTGCTGCCTAAATAATGTATTTTTAGGCAGAGTTTGCCTGCTGGGCATTCCTGCATAGCAAACTCAAATCTGGAGAATATCATGATAGCATTAATCAGTGCCAGGAACCCAAACAGAAAGATACCTGAATCTGAGGCTCTTCTGCACTTCACATATATTCATATTTGTGTAGTTACTGAGTATGCCTTCAGACCCATCACCTCACATCAGATTACCCACAACTCTAATTTGGAGTTCCTGGAGATCCAAATCACCCTTAAAAAATCCAACTACTACTTCATTGCTAGCTACAGATCCCCATCAATGTCCCCAAAGATCATCAAAATGACCTTATCACCAATGAAGAGTTAAATATCAAACCAAATAAGTTTTTGCTAGGGGATTTCAATTACCAGAGGATTACTTAGCACACTTGCATAATTAAAAAAGATGAACATAGCAAATATTTTCTAACTGTATCATCTGATCTTCTTTGTTAGGTCAAGAATAGTCTTCCTCCAAAGCAAACTACAAATCCAAATTAGCTTCCTCAACTAAGGACAACCATAAGGCATTCTTTAGTTACATCTGTAACCTAAAAGGAAAGGCCCAGATTTGTCCTGAACTGGTAGTTAATGATACCACATATACTGAGCTTGTGGACATAGCCTACCTGTTGGCTGACAGGTTCTGTAAAAACTTCACTCCCCTGTCCCCACCACACGTACCCCATGACATCCCTACCACCTGCCCCCTACCTTGTATCTCTAAAGAGCAACTCATAAATGCCCTCTCTATGACCAAAAAATACAGTGTCTATGGGACCTGATAACATCCCAGGCTGCATCCTACATGGGCTCCAACAAGAGTTAGCAACACCATTGGGTACTCTTTTCAATTGTAGTCTAAGCACTGGTTTCTTCCCAGCTGAAAGGAAAATGGCCACCGTTATTCCCTTGCACAAAGGTGGTGCTTCCACTGACCCTGGAACTATAGGCCTATTAACCTGACTAGCCTTATCTGCAAGGCCATGGAGTGAATCATCATGGAACTTATCAACAAAGATACAGGTAATCTCCAAACATTTGAGCCTACTCAGTTTGGATTTGTCAAGGGGTGATCATGCCTGTTAAACCTGGTGAACTTCTTCGAGACAGTCACCAAGGCCCTGGATGAGGGGAAATCTGTGCATACAGCCTATCTAGACTTAGCCAAGGTGTTTTACACTATCCCCCACTCAGGCATCATTGACAAACTCACTCAGCTAGGTATCAACCCTAATATCATTAGATGGGTCACTAACTGGATCACTGATAGAACCTACATAGTCAAAATAGGGGAATCCACTTCCAGCACCAAACCTGTAACCACTGTTGTTCCACAGGGATCAGTCCTGGGACCTCTACTGTTTGGAATCTATTTTTCTGAAGTACAAGCAAAAACTAAAGGTCTTTGACTGGCAAAGTTTGCTGATGGCTGCAAACTGGGAGTGGTCATAGAATTTCCAAATGATGTTAACATCCTACAAGAGGGTCTTACACAAACAAATGATTGGTGCCAAAGTCACGGCCTTAAACTCAATGCAAAAAAAAAATTTATTATTTTCACTTTCAGTAAGAGCGATGCTCCTGCTAGCTATCACATCAATGGCAACACCCTATGTACACACTCAGTGGTGAGAGACCTGGGCACACAGGATGACAGCAACCTTACCTTTGGTCACCATGTCTCCACAGTGGTAAGAATGGCATTCTATATTGCTCATCTCATATGTAAGGGCATTGTCTCCAGAAAAAAGGAAGTTATAACCTCCCTGTACTCTTCCCTCTTCAGGCCAATAATTGAGTACAATTCCCCTTTTGGAATGCATCTTTTCAAGCACCTGCAGCAAATGGAGAGACCACAAAGGTTCTTCCCAAGGAAAATTCAAGGTCTTCAGCATCTTTCTTATGAGGATCATCTGGAATTACTATCACTTTATTCTGTTTCATACAGATTACTCAGAGGCAATCTCTGATAGAACTTGGCTAGGCTTGTAAGGACCCTAGGTCCATTAGCCTAGTAACTTCCTATGATCCTATGATCCTGTGATCCAACCAGTCACTAATTTTGGTGTTCCCTTTAAGTTTGTCAAGTATGTGCACTTGTATACTACTTGTTAACACTGTAAGAGTCAAATATTCAGTGTTATATTCTGGTCTGCTGGGAGTATTTGCTAATCAACACCTATTGCCCCTTTCCAAGTGGGACACAGGTGGAACTCCCAGGGTGACTTTACAGTTACTCATCCAATCATCCAGATTATGTTTGACGATGATCAATCAGGTGTTCTGTTTGATATGAAGTGGGAGTCTGTTCCAAAGGTGTGGTAACCTCTGGGAGTTCAAATCCAGATGAGCCCTCCTTTTAAGCAGGTTCTATTAATGTCACATACCACCAGGATAAGGTATTTAGAGCAAGTAACCCATGTACCATTTCACTTGTGGATATAGAGGGCAGTCAGACCCTAACTGAATATAGACTCATTGTTAGTCCAGATATCTCATATGGAACAGAATAAAGTGACTGTGTGTGTGTGTGTGTGTGTGTGTGTGTGAGACTGCATCTGCTTAATTCTGTTCTATCGTACATTTTAGCCATGCTGTCTTGTCTATTACTTTTTTTGCCAGAGAAACATTGTGTGATTTCCATACATGGTTTATGTGTTTATAACATTTTCTGCAGAAATATAAGACATTATAGTGGTTAAGAGAATACAAGGAGACAAAAGTCACATACATAATGTGATGTTGTGAGGTACTGCCAGCTGTATCAGGAGAAATGAGACAGTGCATGTGTGACATATGCCAGCATGACTGGCTGAAGCTTTGTAAATAACCTTATGTCATTTGACTGTCACATTCATTTGTACAGATCCTTGTATTAAACGTGCATTTGTAACAGTTGCTTATGTTAAAAAAATTCTGCAACAGAATCTTAACAGAGTTCTGAATGCGAACTGTGCCAGAGTCAGGTGACTAGATTTGAAGTAACTCTATAACCAGCTGAAGGACGGAACTCTGGCAGCAGCAGTTTGTTTGTTTTTCTTTTACTTTGGAATCTGATATATAAAAGATCTATGTTGGTTATCACAATTCAGTAGTGACTCAGTTGTTCAGTAGTTATTAGTTGTACAGTTCAGTGTGTGGAGTATCTCATCTTGGCTTGTGGAAGTCAGCATTTCAGCAGTGCATCTTGCCTTGTGATATTAAATGAGTTAACTAGGGACAGTTTCTCTTTAGTTTAGTTAGGAAAAGTACCACAAGATTAGTTTAGTGTTATTTCTTTTTCTGCATGTGAGATTCTATCTAAACGTGTTATTTTATATTTCCTGTGACTGAAAACTCTGATGTTTTTTGTAACTAAATATTAAGTATTTTCCTGTTTTCTATTTTATATTATCCATTATTAAATATTTTTATGCCTTTTCATTGTGGTTGGTCTTTTAATGAATACTTTTAGTATCTTGAAAGTATCTGTGCTTATTTCAATGTCACTGTGGTCACTCCAAAAAGCCTTACTGCTTTGGTCACACTCTACCATTCATATCAGTATTAATTTGTCACAGCATAATTGGTTACTCCTTGTAGTAGCCTTACAGTGTTTGGCTGGTGGCAGCTACCCTGTAATCTGGAGAGAGGGGACACAGCTGGTGAATCTGTGTCAGCCTTTCCCAGGTGTGTGTGTGTGTGTGTGTGTGTGTGTGTGTGTGTGTGTGTGTGTGTGTGTGTGTGTGTGTGTGTGTGTGTGTGTGTGTGTGTGTGTGTGAGAAATCAGATATTCAAGTGTGTGCGCCAGATACTTGGAAATGGGACAGAGTGTTCCAAGGTGGGTCTTGTTTGGGATCTGGATAGACAGGGAGTCCAGTACCAGTGAAGCATGTTCCCTGTGTGCTCTTGGGGGAAATTGTGTTAGATGCAGAGAGCTGCATTTGAAATACTGTGCAAATCTATTCCTGTTTTAGTGACCGCCTATCACCGGTGTCAGTGGTGAGGACTGAAGCTCCTTGATTACTGTTCCCAGGGTAAAGAGGAGCCATCACATGTGCCATAATGTCTGGTAAGATGCACATACTGTGATACTGTCTGTAACTCAGTATTCTATCAGGTATCTACATGAGTACCTCTGCACTGAAAGTCATTCTGACCATTCTTTTCCTGTTTTTTCTACACTGATACAGATTTGCCATATGTAAAACTTTTATTATTCACTCCTGTTTTGAAGTCTTCATGTCTCTTGTACTGTGGTTCACACAGTGAAGAGTTCATCACTAAAAACTACCTTAGGTGCTTCAGTTTTGCAGCTGAAGATAATCCATGAACATTGAAAGATAAACATTAATCAGGGATTGTACAAAGTTATAGTAGTAATGTATTACAGACTAAGATAAGTGCATTGATAGTGACAACTTGACAAAGAAAATAAGCTGCAGAAAATTGCTATAGTCTCTGGCATATTTTGTTTATATCCTGAAATTAAATTTTAACCCCACCCCTTCTGTCATCACTCATATAGCTTTAAAATAGTGTATTTGAGTGTTGAAATAATGTGACTATTAAAGCAAACTAAAGAAACTGTTGCTATAATTGTAGCTTATGTATGATTTAACACCTAATTATGACATGGCTTCAAAGCATTTGGGAACTTAAGGTTTGAGACCTTCCAAAGTCAGGGCTGTTTTCTCTATAGAGGTGGTCTTCCTGAAACTCCTTTTTTTTCTTCATGATGCTGTCGACCCAAATAAAAAATTACCCACAAAACATGAGGTATAATCACTGCCTACAATACAAGTAGAAACTGAAGCAGATGCTTGTGCTGAACTAGCAGCCTTTATTAAAAAGGTTCACCATTGTGTGTGCCGTTGAATTTGTTAGCTAAGCAGAAACTAATTCACAAACAAATCCAAGGTTTTAGGCTTGAAGACCACATGGTACACCATATCAGTTTTATGCAGTGTGTATATTTCCATGAATGTTTGATTACTATTAAACCTTCCGTCTGAAAAATGCTGCCTAATAATGCAAACAGTGATAAGCCACCTACTTTACCTCAGGAAAAAGCAACTTCCATATGTGCTGGATTTGTTTTTTGATCACCTGAACGTTGTCAGTTAAGATAACATTGTATGCCCAATGCCCAAGGAATACAACTAGTTACAATGGTTATAGTGATAAAACATTTTGCATATTGATTGGATTGGAGATAAATGCTAATGGTCAACTGCTTATAGAAGATGCATTCAAAGAAGAGTTAGAGAACTGTAGTGCTGCTGTACAAACATTATTGATATAAAAGTACCAAATTCACTGTTGAAAATGCACATTAATAGAAGAACAAGAGTACCTGAATTGACTCACAGAGATAAAGCACGTGTTCAACAGAGTAAATGAAGTAAATATAAACAATAGGATATTAAACATTTAGAAAAAATGAAGCTGGCAAAGCAAAAGAATTATTTTGGTTCTTGGTGAGGGTGTCAAAGATGATCAACTGTTATGTTTTATCTAGAGTCATCACATAAAATAATCAATTCATTCTTCTACTAATTACATTAAGTGTATATTTAAAAGAGCTTACAGTGTCTTCCAACTTGCTTGTACGAATGGTTCTCTGCAGTAGATGCTTTTTTTAAATAATTTCATTTCAGGAAAAAAGCACTGTATTGTGATTCAGATGCAGGTTCTTTTGAAACAAGCAATGAGTATCACAATTGCTCAGCAGCCATTCTGATTAGAGTGAAGGCAGTTTGCCAAAAGTTGCATAAAGCAAACTGGGCTCTTATAACCAACTTCAGAACTGTTTAACTGCTGCAGCCTCACAGTAGACTATATTTAGTTAGTGTAGTCCAGGAGTGTTATCCCAGCATTGATGAGGTGAGATGCCCCTTAACTCAAGAGATGCTGATTTTTGTGGTCACACTGGTCAGGCACAGGAATGCTGTTGAAAAAGAGTGATTAATCACCATATACATATATATTTTTGAGAAAGCTAATTTGCTGTGCACATAAAATAAGGACCATTAAAATGGATATCTAGAGTCAGTACACAAAAAAAAAAAAGCATGGCTATTAACCCAGGACTTGCCAAAATCTGTTAAAGTTGTATGGTTGTGTCCTGTCATTTAATCTTCAGAATAAATGGTGGCTGAGTGACATTCAAATATTTGGCTAATTTAAATTAACTTCAGTTTGAGATATGGGCACTGAACAAAAGATTAGTTCTGGAATCAGTTTCACACGGAGTGGTGTGAAAATGTCACCTTCCTTTTCCAGAACGCCAAAAAGTGGATAGTGAAAATACTTGTTTTATGCCAAAACAGAAATTTTCTCACATACATTATCTGCAGTATTATAGTTTCATGATCCTTTGTTCGCTAGTTTGTGACTTCAAGTGAAAATAATTTCAGTTTGTAATGTACAATAACCATAATGAAAAAAACTCCCAAGTTTTGTTGCTTAATGTTTGACCTACTTTGCGTGAGATGAATTACAGTGAATGCTTTAATGTTGCTGGATTATGGGAAAGCTTACTCCTGCCAGAGATTTAAAATGTATTTTGAACTTACTGCTTTACACAAATGGCACCTTGAAATTTCATATTTTCACTGTAGACTATAATTTATCCCTTAATGAAAAATTAACAGTTAAGAAGCTGCAAGTTTAGTAAATATTAATAATACAAAAGCTCTTTACCAATGTGATTTATCAATTTAGCTCACTTTCATTGGTAGTCTTTGGATAAGCTATACTTGTGTTCTTGAAAAGTCAGACTAAATAAAGCCATAATAGCTTTGCATGCCATTTTGGACTTTAGAACCTAGAACTGCTCTGGAAAGCAATAAATATTTTGTTTACTATGAAGCAGAGATTTGAATTGCTTTGTTTTGCTTTGAAAAAAATTTAAGTGAGTTGCTAGAGGGCTGGGAAAGGTGGAAACTAAGCTCATAAGGGCTAAAAAGAAATAAATGTATTGGTGGAATGAATGAGTTATTGCATGCTTCTTTGGTGATATTTGTGGAGTTGGCTGTGTTGTTTTCATCACTTTGTTGTCATTATCAATGGGTGTATGACTGCAGGGTACCATGCCTTCATTTGATATACTTATTTGCAATATTCATGGTTTATGAAATATTAATAAGACATTCCCCGGGATTCATGAAGCTTGCACCAGGTGCAGGCATAGCATTGGCGTTCTAACACCAAATATGGCCACCGAGTGATTCGGGTACGAGCTGTTTCCACATGCACTACCTGTGCAAAGTAAAAAAACGCT